>NC_079200.1:77547343-77779843 GCF_029499605.1 Hyla sarda | reverse complement strand
GTCTTGCACTAATGGGCAACTTTGTTTTCTTAGACTGGGTTCTTGCAAATCTTTTTATTTCGTTTTTTCCTCTTTGCAGGTTTCTCTTCTGGTTTTGGCTTAAAAAAAAAAAAAAACCTTACCAAAACAAACAGTGTGAATTGGTGTGTAGAAGATCCGTTAATTTAGGATCAACTGTGCCATGTATTATAAATTTCCTGCAGTTTCCATATCTTCCACATCCCCCTCCCCGGTTTGGATTACTATGCCCACCACGTAAATCAATTAGAGCTATATAGTCCTGATGCTTTCCATTGGCTGCAGGTACAATGGTACAATGTATGAGAACTGGAAAGGTTTTGCACCAGTGTTTCCCAACCAGGGTACCTCCAGTTGTTGCTAAACTACATTTCCCAGCATGCCCGAACAGCCTTTGGCTGTCTGGTCATGCTGCGGGTTGTAGGCTTGAAACAGCTGGAGGCCCCCTGGTTGGGAAACACTTCTCTACACATTGATTGCTTTTAAAAATGTAGACAAGTTATATAGGATTAAAATGCAGGGTATTTTAAAAGGTTGGAGAACTTTTCAGTATATTTGATTTGTTTTTTTACACTAGCATCTGTTTCATTATGCTTGTGTATGGCCGGGTTTCCTAATGTACCATTGCTCCTAATCCTGATAATCTACTTGTGTCTTTACCACCTCGACCTTGTGTCCTCTGAGCCGACATAGCGACCTGATGTCTGTAATCCGAGAGCAGAGACGCCTGTGATAATGGAAGATGCATCATATGGTAGTATCAGGGGATAATGCAATAGTATTAGAAGACGATGTGGTATAGGGGTAAGGTACGAGGAGATGGTATTAGTAATTGGGTACAATATGATAACATTAGGATATGATGTAATGGTATTAGTATTAGGTTATAATGTGATGGTATTAGGGTATAATGTAATGGTATTAATATTAGGTTATAATTTGATGGTATTAGTATTAGGTTCAAATTGGATGGGATTAGTATTAGGGTATAATGTGATGGTATTAGGGTTTAATGGGATGGTAGTAGTATTAGGGTAAATGGGATGGTATTAGGGTATAATGGGATAGTAATAGTATTAGGGTACAATGTGATGTTATAATGTGATGGTATTAGTTTTAGGGTATGATGTAATGGTATTAGTATTAGGGTATAATGTGATGGCATTATTATTAGGGTACAATGTGATATTAGGTTATAATGTGATGGTATTAGGGTATAATGTGATGTATTAGTATTAGGTTATAATGTGATGGTATTAGGTTAAAATTGGATGGTATTAGTATTAGGTTATAATGTGATGATATTCGCATTAGGTTTTAATGTGATGGCATTAGGTTATATCGTGATGGTGTTAGTATTAGGGTACGATGTGATGGGATTAGTATTAGGGTACGATGTGATGGTATTGTTATTAGTGTTAGGGTACGATGTGTTGGTATTAGTATGTGATGGTATTAGTATTAGGGTACAATGTTATGGTATTAGTATTAGGGTACGATGTGATGTTATTAGTATTAGGGTACGATGTGATGGTATTGTTATTAGTGTTAGGGTATGATTTGTTGGTATTAGTATTAGGGTACGATGTGATGGTATTAGTGTTAGGGTATGATTTGTTGGTATTAGTATTAGGGTACAATGTGATGGTATTAGTATTGGGGTACGATGTACGATGTGATGGTATTAGTATTAGGGTACGATGTGATGGTATTGTTGTTAGTGTTAGGGTACGATGTGTTGGTATTAGTATGTGATGGTATTAGTGTACAATGTTATGGTGTTAGTATTAGGGTACGATGTGATGGTATTGTTATTAGTGTTAGGGTATGATTTGTTGGTATTAGTATTAGGGTACAATGTGATGGTATTAGTATTAGGATACGATGTGATGGTATTAGTTTTAGGGTACGATGTGATGGTATTATTAGTGTTAGGGTACGATGTGTTGGTATTAGTATTAGGGTACAATGTTATGGTGTTAGTATTAGGGTACAATGTTATGGTGTTAGTATTAGGGTACAATGTTATGGTGTTAGTATTAGGGTACAATGTTATGGTATTGGTATTCGGGTACGATGTGATGGTATTGGTATTCGGGTACGATGTGATGGTATTAGAATATGTAGAAAGGAATCCATGCGGAGATTATTCCCTTTGTCATTCATTGAGCCTTTCTCTGTGCAGAGTCCGCTTGAAGACTGAACATGCTGCTTCTTTTGGCACGTAATAATATATCTCTGTAGCATGGACAAAAAAAAGTGTGGAATTTTTAAGATCGTGTGAATAGGGTGTAAAATACTCTATTCACTCAAACTGTATTTGGAAGGTCGGTGGATTTAAGTACAATTTAAATGTGTTAACAGGGTCAAAATGATACCTCTAGCATCTGTGATAAACATAGTGAGAGTAAGTGACACATATGAGTATTAGAAACACATATAGTGTTAGTGATTCATAAAGCCAGCAATACAGAGAAGGCCAGGGCCAGTTTATTAGGGGAATGTCCACTTTTCTGTGTATTCTGTGATAAATTCCCCCCATAGCACCACATTGCTGTATTTTTGCTTCCTTGTAACCTGTAGCCTCCTCTTCTTCTTTCTACTAGTTTGAGATGGTTCCTGCTGTCCCATGTGCCCAATGTCTGACATAGTTTAAGGCCCCAGGCTACTCTGTGTATGGAATGGATAACTTGTTACAGTGTTTCCCAACCAGGGTGTGCCTCCAGCTGTTGCAAAACTACATCTGCCAGCATGCCCGGACAGCCGAAGGCTGTCAGGGCATGCTGGGAGATGTAGTTTTGCAACAGCTGGAGGCATCCTGGTTGGGAAACACTGATGTATGATGTTTGTCTTACAAATTTGCACTAATCTGTTGTATGGTGTTGGCATGAGTATGTACAATTGGGTTTTGTATAGGGATGTATTCTATGTTTGTATGGGGATCTTGTCCTTCAGTGACCTAAAATTGGACAATGGTGAGAACATATTGTGGAATAAAAGAGGTTATAGTCCTGACCAATATACTGTAGTTTACAATTTAGAAGTAATAATAGGAGTTACAAGATGTGGTGATGAGTAAGAGTCCTGACCATAGGAGCTTACAGTCTATAAGGAATAAGAAGGAGATATAAGATGTGGTGATGAGTAAGAGTCCTGACCATAGGAGCTTACAGTCTATAAGGAATAAGAAGATACAAGATGTGGTGATGAGTAAGAGTCCTGACCATAGGAGCTTACAGTCTATATGGAATAAGGAGATACAAGATGTGGTGATGAGTAAGAGTCCTGACCATAGGAGCTTACAGTCTATAAGGAATAAGAAGGAGATATAAGATGTGGTGATGAGTAAGAGTCCTGACCATAGGAGCTTACAGTCTATAAGGAATAAGAAGGAGATATAAGATGTGGTGATGAGTAAGAGTCCTGACCATAGGAGATTACAGTCTATAAGGAATAAGAAGGAGATATAAGATGTGGTGATGAGTAAGAGTCCTGACCATAGGAGCTTACAGTCTATAAGGAATAAGGAGATATAAGATGTGGTGATGAGTAAGAGTCCTGACCATAGGAGCTTACAGTCTATAAGGAAGAGATATAAGATGTGGTGATGAGTAAGAGTCCTGTCCATAGGAGCTTACAGTCTATAAGGAATAAGAGGATACAAGATGTGGTGATGAGTAAGAGTCCTGACCATAGGAGCTTACAGTCTATAAGGAATAAGAAGGAGATATAAGATGTGGTGATGAGTAAGAGTCCTGACCATAGGAGCTTACAGTCTATAAGGAATAAGAGGATACAAGATGTGGTGATGAGTAAGAGTCCTGACCATAGGAGCTTACAGTCTATAAGGAATAAGAAGGAGATATAAGATGTGGTGATGAGTAAGAGTCCTGACCATAGGAGCTTACAGTCTATAAGGAATAAGAAGATATAAGATGTGGTGATGAGTAAGAGTCCTGACCATAGGAGCTTACAGTCTATAAGGAATAAGAAGGAGATATAAGATGTGGTGATGAGTAAGAGTCCTGACCATAGGAGCTTACAGTCTATAAGGAATAAGAAGATACAAGATGTGGTGATGAGTAAGAGTCCTGACCATAGGAGCTTACAGTCTATAAGGAATAAGGAGATACAAGATGTGGTGATGAGTAAGAGTCCTGACCATAGGAGATTACAGTCTATAAGGAATAAGAAGGAGATATAAGATGTGGTGATGAGTAAGAGTCCAGTCCTGACCATAGGAGCTTACAGTCTATAAGGAATAAGAATGAGATATAAGATGTGGGGGTGAATAAGAGTTCTGGCCATAGGAGCTTACAGTAAAAGGAGTTGGGGGGGGGGGGGGGGATATTCAAGAAGTGGGGGATGAATGAAAGGCCTGAAAAGAGATGATAGAGGAGTAAGAGTCCTGACCATAGAATCCTACTATGCATAAAGGTGGCGATAAGAAGTAGTGAATGAATAAGAACTATGTTTACCTATAGGTTAGATATAAGACTGGCCAAATCTGTGCATTTCACTTCACTTGTAAAGCTTCCATTGATCAGGAACGTGTGATGGTCCTGAGGATTGTGCTGCACTGTGTAGTCATAGCCTGTTATCCGCATGTTTGCAATTGGTGGTGCTCTTTGTTGTAACCTGTCCTGACTAGTCTCCATTAGCGTCAGTCCACGGACTTATCATTGCTGAAAGGCGAGGGATCAATCGGAGACTATGTCAATCCTTCATCTTATGCAAGAGATTAAATGAAATGTTACATGGACTACACCTCCCATTGATCAAACACCAAACCTCCAGCCGATGTCTGTAAATAGTGGCAGTAATCTGACTTTATTCCCTTGGTTTTGAGCATACATGTAATGTCTGTATAATCCAATGCCAACAATCCCTTCAGGTGACTTCAGGTTCAATAAGAAATGTTCCAAACGGCTGCAACCATGACCTTAAGGGGTCAGGCATGAATACAAGTTTCTTTTGTAAATACCTTTCGTTAATAAAAAAAAAAAAAAAAAAAAATTTGTGTCTTATGGTTTTTTCTGGTATTTCACCACATACCTGCCTAAATTTTAGCAGTATTTTTATTGTATTCTTTTATAGACCCTACATACCTGGTTTTTCCAGATTATAAACTATGACCCTGCAACTCAACTATAGCTTTGTAGCTGCCACAAGGTCCGGTGCAGAACTGTGTGATACTGGAAGGACATCACAGGGTGAGAATATGATGACTTATACGCAGGACAGTCAAGGTTACATTTATATCAAAGATTTGCTTTACATATTTGGGAGGCAGCATGGTGGCACTGGTGCTTCAGAGATGTACACTCTAGTCATTGTTGAAGATTATAACTTAAATGAGCCCTGTCATTTGTAAAAACATGACTTGTCCCAGCGACATGTCAAAAGTTTGGATTGGTGGGAGTCGGAATGTTCAATCTGGAGAACGAGCTAGAAGAAGTTAATGCTTAGTGTTCTCTTCCAGCTCCATGTCACGTAATCGAGACGGACTCCTAATGTAAGTCTATGGAGCTTGTCTCAATCACCTGACACAGCAGGGGGAGGAGCGCGTGGCAAGATAGACTTCTACCAACTAGTTCCCCTGATCAGCAGAGGTCTGAACTCTCCGACCCCCACCTATCAAAACTTTTGATATTTCTCTAGGACATCTCAAGTTTTTTTGTTTGTTTTTTTACAAAGGACCCCCATTTTTACAAAGAACCCACTTTAATGGCTATCACAGGATAGGTGATAAGAGTCTGATTAGTGTGTGTCCAACTGCTGGGACCTACACAATCTTGAGACTGTGATTGTTGCAATGGTCGAGCATATCCACTGCCAATATTTTTACTTGCTTTGAGATTTCTATAGATAGCCAATCACAAAGGACCCCTATTCTATTGATCAATGGGGGGCCAAGCAGTCAGTCCCTCACCTACTAAATACTTCCAAGTTGTATTCTCTAGATAACCCTAACCTCTTAAGGACGCAGGGCGTATGGATACGCCCTGCATCCCGAGTCCTTAAGGACGCAGGGCGTATCCATACGCCCGTGGGAATTCCGGCCCCCACCGCTAGCCGGTTGGGGACCGGAGCCGGATGCCTGCTGAAATCGTTCAGCAGGCATCCCGGCATATCGCCCAGGGGGGTCATTATGTCCCCCCATGTCGGCGATCGCCGCAGATCGCTGGACAATTCAGTCCAGCGATCTGCGGCGATTCCGGGTCAATCGGGTCTCCAGTGACCCGGTGACCCGGAATTACTGGCTGTTCGGGGCCGTCTCTGACGGCCCCGAACAGCCAGAGCCTGCAGGGGTGAGGTGGCACTGGTGCCACCTCACGATCGCCCTGATTCGTCGGCCGGATTACCGGCCGACCAATCAGGGCGCCTGCTGCGGGCGTCACTCCCGCACCCGCTCCGCCCCTCTTCTGGAGGACGTGAGCGGGTGCGGGAAGACGACCCCGGGTGCTGGGGACCCCGATCCCCGGCGTCAATGTTGGGATCGGGGCCCCAGGAGCGACGGCCGCGGCGAGGGACAGTCCAGTGATGGAGCAGCAGCAGGAGGTGAGTTACAGCCTCCTGCTGTTGCTTAGCAACAGCTCCCAGCATGCAAAAAGGGCATGCTGGGAGCTGTAGTTATGCAACAGCAGGAGGCAGACCACCACAACTCCCAGCATTCCCTTATGGGCATGCTGGGACTTATGGTTTTGCAACAGCTGGAGGCACATTATTTCTATGGAAAAGTGTACCTTCAGCTGTTGTATAACTACAACTCCCAGCTTGCACAAACAGCTAAAGTGCATGCTGGGAGTTGTAGTGGTGCATCTGCTGGTTGCATAACTACAACTCCCAGCATGCCCGTTGGCTGTCGGTGACTGCTGAGAGTTGTAGTTTTGCAACAGCTGAAGGCACACTGGTTGTGAAACTTAGAGTTTTTTTTTTTACCTAACTCAGTGTTTCACGACCGGTGTGCCTCCAGCTGTTGCAAACTACAACTCCCAGCAGTAACCTTACACCATGCACCATACATGCTGGGAGTTGTAGTTTTGCAACAGCTGGAGGCACACTGGTTTTGAAACACTGAGTAAGGTCACAAACTCCGTGATACATAACCAGTGTGCCTACAGCTGTTGCAAAACTAAAACTCTCAGCATGTACAGTCTGTCAGCGCATGCTGGGAGTTGTAGTTATGCAACAGCTGGATGTCCCCCCCAATGTGAATGTACAGGGTACACTCACATGGGCGGAGGCTTACAGTAGGTATCGGGCTGCAAGTTTGAGCTGCAGCTAATTTTCTGCAACAGCTCAAACTGCCAGCGAGAAACTACTGTGAACCCCCCGCCCGTGCGACTGTACCCTAAAAACACTACACTACACTAACACAAAAAATAAAATAAAAAGTAAAAAACACTACATATACACATACCCCTACACAGCCCCCCTCCCCTCCCCAATAAAAATGAAAAACATCTGGTACGCCACTGTTTCCAAAACGGAGCCTCCAGCTGTTGCAAAACAACAACTCCCAGTATTGTCGGACAGCCGTTGACTGTCCAGGCATGCTGGGAGTTTTGCAACAGCTGGAGGCACCCTGTTTGGGAATCACTGGCGTACAATACCCCTATGTCCACCCCTATGCAATCCCTAATTTAGGCCTCAAATGCGCATGTCGCTCTCACTTTGGAGCCCTGTCGTATTTCAAGGCAACAGTTAAGGGTCACATATGGGGTATCGCCGTACTCGGGAGAAATTGGGCTTCAAATTTTGGGGGGTATTTTCTGCTTTTACCCTTTTTAAAAATGTAAAGTTTTTGGGGAAAGAAGCATTTTGGGTAAAATTTTTAAATTTTTTTTTACATATGCAATAGTCGTGAAACGCCTGTGGGGTATTAAGGTTCACTTAACCCCTTGTTACATTCCCCGAGGGCTCTAGTTTCCAAAATGGTATGCCATGTGGGTATTTTTTGCGGTCCTGGCACCATAGGGGCATCCTAAATGCGGCATGCCCCCAGAGCAAAATTTGCTTTCAAAAAGCCAAATGTGGCTCCTTCTCTTCTGAGACCTGTAGTGCGCCAACAGAGCACTTTTCACCCCCATATGGGGTGTTTTCTGAATCGGGAGAAATTGGGCTTCAAATTTTGGGGGGTATTTTCTGCTTTAACCCTTTGTATAAATGTAAATTTTTTGGGAAACCAAGCATTTTAGGTAAATTTTTTTATTTTTTTTTACATATGCAAAAGTCGTGAAACACCTGTAGGGTATTAAGGTTCACTTTACCCCTTGTTACGTTCCCCGAGGGGTCTAGTTTCCAAAATGGTATGCCATGTGTTTTTTTTTTGCTGTCCTGGCACCATAGAGGCTTCCTAAATGCGGCATGCCCCCAGAGCAAAATTTCCTTCAAAAAAGCCAAATGTGACTCCTTCTCTTCTGAGACCTGTAGTGCGCCAGCAGAGCACTTTTCACCCCCATATGGGGTGTTTTCTGAATCGGGAGAAATTGGGCTTCAAATTTTGGGGTGTATTTTCTGCTATTACCCTTTTTAAAAATGTAAAACTTTAGGGAAACCAAGCATTTTAGGTAAAAATTTTTTTTTTTTTTTTTACATATGCAAAAGTCGTGAATCACCTGTGGGGTTTTAAGGTTCACATTACCCCTTGATACGTTCCCCGAGGGGTCTAGTTTCCAAAATGGTATGCCATGTGGGGTTTTTTGCAGTTCTGGCACCATAGGGGCTTCCTAAAGGTGACATGCCCCCCAAAAACCATTTGACGCTCCTTCCCTTCTGAGCCCTCTACTGCGCCCGCCGAACACTTTACATAGACATATGAGGTATGTGCTTACTCGAGAGAAATTGGGTTTCAAATACAAGTAAAAATTTTCTCCTTTTTCCCCCTTGAAAAAATTCAAAAATTGGGTCTACAAGAACAAGCGAGTGTAAAAAATGAAGATTGTGTATTTTCTCCTTCACTTTGCTGCTATTCCTGTGAAACCCGTAAAGGGTTAAAACGCTTACTGAATGTCATTTTGAATACTTTCGGGGGTGCAGTTTTTATAATGGGGTCATTTATGGGGTATTTCTAATATGAAGACCCTTCAAATCCACTTCAAACCTGAACTGGTCCCTGAAAAAAAGCGAGTTTCAAAATTTTGTGAAAAATTGGAAAATTGCTGCTGAACTTTGAAGCCCTCTGGTGTCTTCCAAAAGTAAAAACTCATCAATTTTATGATGCAAATATAAAGTAGACATATTGTATATGTGAATAAAAAAAAAAATTATTTTTAATATCCATTTTCCTTACAAGCAGAGAGCTTCAAAGTTAGAAAAATGCCAAATTTTCAAATTTTTCACCAAATTTTGGGATTTTTCACCAAGAAAGGATGCAAGTTACCAAAAATTTTTACCACTACGTTAAAGTAGAATATGTCACGAAAAAACAATCTCGGAATCAGAATGATAACTAAAAGCATTCCAGAGTTATTAATGTTTAAAGTGACAGTGGTCAGATTTGCAAAAAATGGCCGAGTCCTTAAGGTGAAAAAGGGCTCAGTCCTTAAGGGGCTAATATAGAAAGCTAGACTATTAGATGAGGCAGCAGCAGCAAATCTTTCCCAAAAGTGGAATGGTTGGATCATGCTAGTGATAAATTGTTTTAAGGTGGAGACGTGAGATGGTGAGATAATAATCCAGAATAGTAAAACTGCAGACATGTCATTAGTTTAATGAAGTCGGTCAGAATTGCACAACTCAGAACGCTGTCTGCCCCCTGGTAGACTGAACCTGAGAGGATGGCACTGGTGCAGTGCCCATCGCTGTACCATGATGAAATAATTGTACGTCTGATCTTCACATAAAGCGGCTCTCATTTCCTTACACAAACATACACTTATTGTCAATTAAAGGATTTCACAACCAAAGCTCATAAAGTGACGGAGCGGCTTGTAAAACCTATCATGCTGCATTAGGGCACTGTGCTGCTCGACCCCAGATCTTCAGCTCTCTTCTTGTTTAGTAAACCGTACATCTGCAATATTTACAAGGCCTGGGATCACAGACGTGAGAATGTTTATGAGTATTTTTCATTGTCATTCCTTTTTTTTTTTTTTCTAACGCGGATTACTGATTTCTCACATCCTATGGGATTAAAACCCTATTTATGTGAAACAGACACCAGTAAGCCTTTGCTGGGCCCTAACATTCATCATCCTCTGTTCACATCTAATCGTGTTTGGGCAAGGGGTGAATTTCAACTATTAGGACAATCTCGGTACAATCTTGCCATGTGGAGGGCCTTATATTTGCAGAATTTGTCTCCTTGTATACCCAGAGTTCCAAAGTGACTTGGCAGAAGGCTAATGTAACTCAGGTTATTTCATCCCAGTAAAGTTGGCCATAGCAGTCAGGTAAATGCTTATTCAGCTGACAGCGGTCCCTTCCGATCCCTCCCATACATATGCACCCTAGGTTCGTCCAAGTATTTATGTGTTTTGAATGGTCAAATGAGGTGAGGGCGCAAGCTGCTGTCAGACAGCTCTAGCAGTGCCTTAAAGGGGTACTCCGCCCCTGGCATCTTATCCCCTATCCAAAGGATAGGGGATAAGATGTCAGATCGCCACGGTCCAACTGCTGGGGACCCCGGAGATCGCCGCTGCGGAACCCCGCCATCCTTACTGCACAGAGCGAGTTCGCTCTGTGCGTAATGACGGGTGATACAGGGGCTGGAGCAGCGTGATGTCATGGCTCCGCCCCTCAAGACATCACGGCCCATCCCCTTAATGCAAGTCTATGGCAGGGGGCGTGACGACTGCCACGCCCCCTCCCATAGACTTGTAATGACGGGGGCGGGTCGTGACATCACGAGGGGCGGAGCCGTGACGTAACGATGCTCTGGCCCCTGTATTGCCCGTCATGACGTGCAGAGCGATCTCTCTCTGCGCAGTAATGATAGCGGGGTGCATCAGCAGTGATCCCTGGGGTCCCCAGCAGCGGGACCGTGGCGATCTGACATCTTATCCCCTATCCTTTGAATAAGATGTCTAGGGGCGGAGTACCCCTTTAACTCCCTGAGAACGGCTGGCCATTTGAAATCCACAACTGCCCGATTCCAATCTTTTACTGAAATCAGCTACTAATGGAGAGTTGGGAGGCCGACAATTATGTAATGTGTATGACCAGCTTTAGAGAATGGCTGTTCTTACGCACCCTAACCAACCATATCACCATCCAGGGCCATCCAACGTTTCCGTAAGTCATACATATTGCCTGGATAAATTTTGATTCGATCTAGATAGTTGGTTTCTTAAAGTGTATTCACACTTGGCAGATTTGTTTCAAAAATATCATGCTACCGTACCCATCTGAATGGGCTTGTTTGCAGAAATTTCTGCAGTGAATCTTGCGCATTTGTATATATGGCGTAACCTGGGCATCACAATAAATATGACTGTACGGCTGATAATTTACAGTTGCGTGTTGATAAATTTGTTGGTCTTTCATATATTAGTCCAGAGGGGTGAGATATGTGGGACCGGTGGTGAAGGGGTTAAGCTCTCGACAGGAAACGTGAAATGTCACTTAATTACCGCCGTTCTCGTACAATGGGAATCTGTGTGCAGCTACATTTAATAGTTTGCAGGGGGAAAAAAAATCTGTTTCTATTTTTCTAAATAGAAGTGGTTTTAATGAAAAAGAATGGCGTATTATATTTTTTCCTGAGTGCTTGTTACCTACTGGCAAATATTTTTACTGTGCTCCAGAGACAGAGAAAATTACAAGGAGGATTTTGGCTGAGAATCCCCCCTCTCCCCGAAGGCTTATTTAACGGGAAAGTGGATTTTGTCAAAGTTTGGCTGCGGAAAGGGGGAAAAAAGGAAAAAATAAAGCCAGAGCGTCTATACAGGATAATATCACCAATAGAAATGGGGCATGGCTTCCCGAGGTATTGTAAAAGACTTGGAGAACATTGGCGCAAGGGATGCATTTTTGTACAAATAGATGTGCAAAATTTTGTCCATACAGAAATTGTGTAAATATTTTTGGTAAGCATAACATTGAGATTAAAAACTAAATAGAAAAACTATACAGTGGTCCCTCAAGTTACAATATTAATTGGTTCCAGGATGACCATTGTATGTTGAAACCATTGTATGTTGAGACCAGAACTCTATGGAAACCTGGTAATTGGTTCTGAAGCCACCAAAATGTCATCCAAAAATAGGAAAAGGTGAGGATTAAATAGAAATAAGTAGATAACTAATATAGATAAAGCAAATACTTACATATAAAAGAAAGAAAGCTGCTGGAAGCTGTAAATCACTGTCTGTCAGTGTTTCCCATCCAGGGTGCCTCCAGCGGTTGCAAAACTACAACTCCCAGCATGCCTGGACAGCCAAAGGCTGTCCAGGCATGCTGGGTGTTGTAGTTTTGCAACCGCTGGAGGCACACTGGTTGGGAAAGTCTGGTCTATATAGAGGACAGGAGCTTCTTCAGGGTCCTGTACTGTACATGCAAAATGTAGCTGCCCTTACCTATGTCCAAAGGAGCAGCTAAAGAGCTAAAGGCACAGGCAAAGAGTAATACAGAACATGTTGTACCTCCCTGTATTGTAGGGAGGCGCTAGCAGACAGTCAGTGCATGCACTTCAGTAGTACTGTTGTGAATATCCATTCTAATTGGTCAGTTCTTCCGGCCTGGACTGTCCGTACATTGTATGTTGAGTCTGGTTTCAAGTTACAATGGTCCAAGAAAGACCATTGTATGTTGAAACTATTGTATGTTGAGGCCATTGTAAGTTGAGGGATCACTGTATATTGCAGTGTAAATAAATAAATATATGTACACATCATATATAACTTTAGTTTCCAGTATTCTGTAATGTAGAAACTCTGGCCAGCTACATTTATAACCTAAAATCTCATTGAACAGGATATATTGTGTATTGTAGGGGATTGTATGCAAATAGCTCCATGCGTTTTGGGAGGGGGAGGTTACCGGTAATTAAAATAAATATTATTTACCTTTTAGGGGTACAACCACCCAAGCTTATTTTTTAGGGGAAATCACTAGCATTTACAGTAGCAGCAAAGGGGTTAAAAAAAATTGCACAAAATGTGTGCAGAGAATGCAGATTGACTGAAAGAGAAAGGTTTTCAAAAACATCCATATCTGCTGGAAAATTTCTGCAGAGTCTGAACATGGCCTCAGAAAAAGTCATGATAGTTGCGTCATATGGGGGTCCCAAGGCGGTTATTAAAGCTGCACTTTTTATGTTGGTTATTTTGTAACATATTGGCCCAGATTTATTAGGGTGCGTTCACACGGAGTAAATGAAGAGTAAATCACGCCGAAAAATTTACGGATGGAAAAAATAATTTTATTTCCGCGCGAAATTCGCAGGACATGGGGGAGAAAGAAGTGAAGGGTTTTTCAGCCATCTCTGTGCAAATTGCGCGCAAATTCCGTGCAAATTGCCCGCTAATTCCGTGCGAAAACGATGTTGGGCGGATTTTTTTTTTACCATTGACTTCAATTGGTTTTTGCAAGCGGATTCCGCTTGAAGAATGAACATGTTCTTTCTTCAAGCGGAACGGAATTCAGCGTCGGAATTCTGCTAGCAGAATTTCCGCAGTGTGAACAGGACAGCAGAAATAACATAAAAGTCAATGGGCAGAGGAGATGTGCATTCATTTGGAGCGGAGAATTCAAGAGGAATTACTCGAGTAAATTCCTCTTGAATTACTCCGTGTGAACGCACCCTTAAACTGTGTGAGAGAAAAAATGTAGAGATTTTCCCACAGCGACCAATCACAGCTCAGCTAACGAGCTGAGGTAAAGTGAAAGCTGAACTGTGATTGGTTGTTGTGGGAAAATCTCTCCACTTTTTCTCTCACACAGTTTAATAAATCTTGGCCTATGTGTCATTCCATAGTGGTTATTTTGTAACATATTGGCCCAGATTTATTAAACTGTGTGAGAGAAAAAGTGGAGTGATTTTCCCCCAGCAACCAATCACTGCTCAGCTAACGAGCTGAGGTAAAGTGAAAGCTGAGCTGTGATTGGTTGTTGTGGGAAAATCTCTCCACTTTTTCTCTCACACAGTTTTATAAATCTTGGCCTATGTGTCATCCCATAGTGGTTATAGGATCCTTTATGGAATATGTCAGCACTACATAATAAACAGTTAGCGGGTAAGATTGTGACCTCGTACATTCATTCTTATATATCTGTGTATACATTATCTCGCCATTGTCGCTGCAGTTTGATCTACATATGTGTCATATCCTAATCCTAGGCCTGGCCGTCTCCCTCCCCTGCTCCGGGAGAATTTACATTATGTTGAATTCCTGTGCACAGTCCGTGTCCATATATCACATGGGGAGCCCAGAACTGCATATCACTCAGCTCCTGAACTCTGGAAAACATTCAACATTGCTGCAATGTAATAAGTTTGTAGAGCAAACAGATCTGACAATAATTGCAGGAGGATTAAGAGGCGCTGCCAAGAATTTCTGCTTGTATATTGCGGTTGTGCATGGTCTTATCTACATGTGAGAAGCGAGACTGTGCGCAATTCCTAATCCATGTATGGTCTATGGACGGCCGCCCTCCTACCCAGGTTGATCTGGATCAGGGTCATTGATAGCATCTTCTAAAACTAGAGGTAACTTGTGTAACTCCTTGGGTGAGGTACAGCAAGCCAACTGTCTGTCTGGGACCACACCCTGAGATGTCTGGCACGTGTCCTAGATATTAATACTGTGTACCTTGTGTGCACTGCAGGCGGTATACTCCAATCAGCAGGTTGTGACAAAACACCATTAATGATACATTGTCTAACTTTGAGGAGGCATCAACAGGGTTTCCCAAGGTATGCTATTGTACCTAGTGAGACCTGGATTCCCTTCTCCCATTCTTAGCAGTGATCTCTTCCTTCCTTAGGCTGGGTTCACACCACGTTTTTCAAATATGGTAACCGTATACGGTTTCCCGCAAAAAAACGTATACGGCCGTATCCAAAACCGTATGCATAGAGAATGCATTGTAAACCGTATTCCAAATGTTGTGTACTGTTGCATCCGTTTTGCCTCGGATACGGTTTTGCCGATTTTTCAACCGTAGGCAAAAAAGCTGTCAACCACGTTTTTGCCTCTGGTTGGAAAACCGTAATCTTTTAACATTGTTGTCTATGGGAACCGTACACAGAATTTCAGAATACGGTTGCACACAGTTTTTCTAATCCGTTTTTGGAGTTGACACATGCGCAGATTGGAATTTCAATAGAACAATTGTAACTTTATTAAATTGCTGGAAAACTAATTCCAACAAAATAGCAAAAACGGATGCAAACGGATAGAACCGTACGGGGAAAAACCGTATACGCTTTAATTTGGAGTCATACGGTTGTATAAGGTTGCATACGGTTTTTGCCATACGTTTTTTAGCGGATACGGTAACTGTATTTGAAAAACGTGGTGTGAAGCCAGCCTTACACCATCTGAACCTAGGTAGACAGATTATTATAGATGTTCAGACAACTCTCTTGAGTGTGCTTGATAGTTGAAGTAGGCAGGCAATTCGGACCTCTGTAGATATCAGTAGAAACTTAAAGTTGTTCGTAAAGTTTAGTGCCAAAACAGTTCTTTTGTCTCCTAGGAGTCGTCCAGCCTTATAAGGTTGTAGTTATTCAGATGCAGGATTGTCCATGATAGGATGGACTGTTAAAGGGGCACTCCACTGGCCAGCGTTCGGATCTAAAGGTTTTTGCGCTGCGGGGGTCGGCCACGCCCTCTAGTGACGTCACGACCATGCCCCCTAAATGCAAGTCATAGACATGCATTGAGGGTGTGTGTCTGTGATGTCACGAAGGGCGTGGCCGATTCCCACAACGGAAAAACCGCGTTCGGAACCTTTTAAGGCTAGGTTTACATTGCTGTTTACATACAAACGGCTAATGCCAGGTCCCGATGGACCCTATTCACTTGCATGGGGTCTGTCGGTGATCCAGTAATTTTACAGGACTTTTTTTCTCCGCTAAACTTGACGGAACTGCTGATGGAGCTCCCCTTAACGGAGCCCGACGGCAGTGTGTACGAGGCCTTAGTTGGTTGCTGACATTTCCGAGGTGGCATTTATAGGTTTCTTGAGATTTGTTGCTGTATATAGTTACCTGTAAATGCCACTTCTTTTGATATTGTGGGTCTTATGCTTCCTGACAGGGGGCACTATAATCCTGACACCTTGTCTAAATCCAGCTAGACAGATTACTGTAGATATTGTAAACCAGCTTGACCACTCAGGGAGCCATCTTGATTTCTGCACATGTAAGCTATAGAAAATCCCTTAGACATCAGTACAAAGTACAGAATAGCACTATCCTACTGACTCCTGCGAGTTGCCCAACCTTGCAGTGTTCTAGTTATGGTGCAGCATTGTCCATGATGTCAGTTTTGACGTCTGTAGCAGGACTTTTCAGTTCCTGGCATGGTTGGATATCCACGGACTGCACCCCTATGTCAATGGGACATACTCTCCGATTCCCACCTTGTTTTATGAATATATGCAGCAACTAGAAAGTTGGCCAAAACAAATCTATGAGACTTAGGCTCGTATTGCCCAAGTACTGACAACCCCATTTGATGCTTTAGTTTGTCACTACAAAGTTCTGAACACTTTTGCCCTTGCAGGACGCTTCCAGTGACCCCAAAGGCAGAGTGTTATAAATCCTATTATGTAGGGCGTGCCATGTGATGAACACGAACGCAGTGTGAAAATCGCCACCTTCTTTCATCATTTTCTCATCTGCTTTTAATGAGTTATATTTACCATAAGCAATTCCCAAATCCTCATTTAAACTGCTCATTGATGTTCTCAGGTTGGGTGTGACTACATAAAACACAGTATGTGACCGCCGCATGTGCACATATCATGGCTACGGATTTGCTGGAACTTGTGTTAGTAAATCACCCGATTATATTCTGACTCTTGCAGATTACAAAAAGGGGTAAAAAAAAATAAATTGGATGTCATAACGTGTCTGCACCATTTTTAGAGACCAAAAATAGCTGGATGCACATTCAAATTTCTATTATACTGTGCATTGTGGTCCTTGTTCAGTCTCTTCGCATAACATTGCTAGTCTGTCACCAACCTATGGCTTTCCAGGTGATATGAAATCCTGACTCCCATCATGCCTTGATTTTTTTGAAGGTGAGGAGGAAAAAATTAAAACGTAAAAATAAAATCGTCTGCGTCCTTAAGGCCCAAATGGACTGCGTCCTTAAGGGGTTAAAGGGGTACTCCCGTGGAAAACGTATTTTTTTTTTTTTTTTTTAAATCAACTGGTGCCAGAAAGTTAAACACATTTTTAAATTATTTCTATTAAAAAATCTTAATCCTTCCAGTACTTTTTAGGGTCTGTATACTACAGAGGAAAATGGTTTTCTTTTTGGAACACAGAGCTCTCTGCTGTCATCATGACCTTAGTACTCTCTGCTGACATCTCTGTCCATTTTAGGAACTGTCCAGAGCAGCATTTGTTTGCTATGGGGATTTTCTGCTACTCTGGACAGGTCTTAAAATGGACAGAGATGTCAGCAGAGAGCACTGTGGTCATGATGTCAGCAGAGAGCTCTGTGTTCCAAAAAGAAAACCATTTCCTCTGCAGTATTCAGCAGCTAATAAGTACTGGAAGGATTAAGATTTTTTAATAGAAGTAATTTACAAATCTGTTTAACTTTCTGTCACCAGTTGATTTAAAAAAAATAAAAAAAAAGTTTTACACGGGAGTACCCCTTTAATAGCTTTTTAGATGATATACATTGTATATTAAGTCCTAAAACATTGCGTATTTAGCCTTTAGTCTGCATTATCTGTATTCAGTCCCTGCTCAGTCCCTAGACTATATAAATTGTGTGTTATCCCTATGCTGTCCCCACTCAGTCCCTAGGCTATATACATTTGTGTATCCTGGGGGAAATTTATCAAAACCTGTCCAGAGGAAAAGTTGCTGAGTTGCCCATAGCAACCAATCAGATCGCTTCTTTCATTTTTTGAAAAGGCCTCTGTAAAATGAAAGACGTGATCTGATTGGTTCCTATGGACAACTCAGCAACTTTTCCTCTGGGCAGGTTTTGATAAATTTCCCCCCCCTGTCTCTATTCTGTGCATATAGTCTCTGCTCAGTCCGTAGACTATATGCATTGTATATTCTGTCCCTATTTTGTGTATATATGTTGTCCCTGCCCCATTTACAATCATGAACTGTGCCTTTATAGTCCATATACAGTCCCTAGTCCAGTGGTCCCCAAACTGTGGCCCTCCAGATGTTGCAAAACTACAACTCCCAGCATGCCTGGACAGCCAACGGCTGTCCAGGCATGCTGGGAATTGTAGTTTTGCAACATCTGGAGGGCCACAGTTTGGGGACCACTGCCCTAGTCCATGCACAGTACACTACAGTCCCCCCAGCTGTGCCCAGACCAGTGGATTTCCAGCTGCAGATTGTAGTGCTGGATGAACAGAGATGTGCGTGAGCGGATTCTGGACACTGGGATCTGATCCTTTTTGTTGCTGCATATTTATGGCGGCGTCTGGAGAGCTCGTGGCAGTGTACATCTTGTTTGCAGGAGCACGCTGGGACGCAGAACAAGGAGACAGATGTTACATGAGCTCAGACAGAACCTCCAGACAGGAAGATGCAACACCAGCTGAAGATGCTGCCATATGAGTGAACGTGTGCTGGGGTGGCCATATTCATTACAGGAGCCATCTACTTACAGGATTGCTAGTTAGGAGTGACGGGGGCAAGGGAAACTTTTTGTGTCTTCGCTGTCAGGAGATGGGTTTCAGACTACTTCCAACACCAGCAGTCTATGCAGTTAAGATGGAGTCTCATACTGGAGCAGAGCTGCAGTGTAAAGCAGGAAGGATATGCAGACAAGCAGCCTGAGCCACAGATGAGACAGTAGCTTGACTTCAGATTACCTTTCACTCCATCAGGTAATATGAATAAGATGGTGTCACTGGCCATAGGCATTTCTTTAAAGGGGTACTCCGGTGAAAACCATTTTTCTTTTAAATCAACTGGTGGCAGAAAGTTAAAGGAGTAGTCCAGTGGTGACTCAGTGGTTTACAACTTATCCCCTATCTTAAGGATAGGGGATAAGTTGCAGATTGCGGGGGGTCCGACCCCTGGGGCCCCCCGCGATCTCCTGTACGGAGCCCCGACAGCCCGCGGGAAGGGGGCGTGTCGACCTCCGCACGAAGCGGCGGCCGACACGCCCCCTCAATACAACTCTATGGCAGAGCCGAAGCGCTGCCTTCGGCAATCTCCGGCTCTGCCATTGAGATGTATTGAGGGGGCATGTCGGCCGCCGCCTTGTGCGGGGGTCGACACCTGCTATCTCGGCGGAGAGTCGGGGCCCCGTACAGAGAGATCGCGGGGGGCCCCAGCGGTCGGACCCCCCGCGATCTCAAACTTATCCCCTATCCTTAGGATAGGGGATAAGTTTTTCACCACTGGACTACCCCTTTAAACATATTTGTAAATGACTTCTATTAAAAAATCTTAATCCTTCCAGTACTTATAAGCTGCTGAATGCTACAGAGGAAATTCCTTTCTTTTTGGAACACTGATGACATCACGAGCACAGTGCTTTCTGCTGACATCTCTGTCCATTTTAGTAACCATGCATAGCAGATGTATGCTAAGGGCAGCATGGTGGCTCAGTGGTTAGCACTGCTGCCCTGCAGTGCTGGGGACTTGGGTTCAAATCCCACTAAGGACAACAATAAATAAAGCATTATTATTATTATTATAATAACGTCAGCAGAGAGAACTGTGCTCGTGATGTCATCAGAGAGCATTCCAAAAAGAAAAGAATTTCCTCTGTAGTATTCAGCAGCTAACAAGTACAGGAAGGATTAAGATTTTTTAATAGAAGTAATTTACAAATATGTTTAACTTTCTGCCACCAGTTGATTTAAAAGAAAAAAAGGTTTTCACCGGAGTACCCCTTTAATGAACAGAAATGCAGTGTAAAGCATGTTGGATGGACTAAGCAACAGTCTGACCCTCTGACACAGGAGATGGGATTCAGACTACCTCAGATTACGGTAGCACAACTAAGCTAGAATCCCCGATCATATCTGAATATCTACTTTAATGAGAAATAAATAACTTGTTTTTGATAGAAGCGGAGATTCATAGCTGTCACATGACTCATACCACCAGCACCCAATGGACCCTATGGGGCCTCATTGATGCTGGATTAAAGGATGTTCCCCATACATGGCTTGTGGCACGAACACTCCAGAAGATACCGCAGGTCTTTGTCTTTCCAAATGATCCTGTAAGACCTCATACAACCTGTGATATATATATATATATATATATATATATATATATATATATGTGTGTATTTTCATGGTGAGGCCCGGGTGTGAGCAGTGATGGTCCTCGGCTGTGGGTAAGACGCCACAGATTGGCGGTTCAGGGCCTTGTTGCGTGCAGACAGGAATGGAGCCGCTGAGAAGATACAGGACTGTGTGCAGGATTATAAGTAACTTGTTCCAAGCATAAATCATTATCGCAGGATCTGTCTCTTTAACGCTGAGCCCTGGGTACATGGGCGGGACGGATCCCGCAGCAAAGAGACAGAAATATTTGTCTTAATGTCCATCTGGGATATATCAGGAATAATATCCCCACTCGCCCCTCTGTCTCCCATACATCTGACACGTTGCGGCTGATGAATCATATAGCATGAACTCTGTAATGGACAGGGGGGATTGTAAAGAGAGACAAACATGTTGAGGTCATAGACACTGGGAGAAACCTATTGGTAAGAGACACTTTCATCTCATCATATCTAGGGTGTCGCTTGTTTATGGACTATCTGAAGCAGGATATACACATTAGACATGTGTTGGCCTAACCCTGGCACCCATCTAATGTGAGTGGGGTGTCCTAACTCCTTTAACAACAAAGGGAAGTGAAGGATTAGGTAAGAGGTGTCCCAATAAAGGGGATAGAGCAGTCTAGAGGTTGGGACAAAGTGGTCTGGAGTTGTGAAAGAAGAGTCTGGAGAGGGGGACAGAGGGATCTGGAGTTGAGAGATGAGCCTGAAGGGGGCACAGTGGTCTGGAGTTGTGAGAGAAGAGTGGAGAGGAGGGCACAGTGGTCTAGAGTTGTGAGAGAAGAGTCTAAAGAGGGGGGCAGAGTGGTCTGGAGTTGTGAGAGAAGAGTCTGAAGGGGGCACAGTGGTCTGGAGTTGAGAGAAGAGTCTGAAGGGGGCACAGTGGTCTGGAGTTGTGAGAGAAGAGTGGAGAGGAGGTCACAGTGGTCTAGAGTTGTGAGAGAAGAGTCTGAAGGGGGCACAGTGGTCTGGAGTTGTATGAAGAGTCTGGAGAGGGAGGCACAGTGGTCTGGAGTTGTGAGAGAAGAGTCTGGAGAGGGAGGCACAGTGGTCTGGAGTTGTGGGAGAAGAGTCGGAAGGGGGCACAGTGATCTGGAGTTGTGAGAGAAGAGTCTGGAGAGGGAGGCACAGTGGTCTGGAGTTGTGAGAGAAGAGTCTGGAGAGGGAGGCACAGTGGTCTGGAGTTGTGGGAGAAGAGTCGGAAGGGGGCAGAGTGGTCTGGAAGTGCTTCTTCCCCCTTACATTGAGCTGAGCTAAGAATGCATGTGAATGGGAGGAATTGGTACAGATGGCAGACCAAACTAGCGTGTATGGAGAGCTTAAAGGGGTACTCCGGCTCCAAGACATCTTATCCCCTATCCAAAGGATAGGGGATAAGATGTCTGACCGTGGCGTTCCAACTCCGCCCCCGTGTGACGTCACGCCCACCCCCACTATGCAAGTCTATGGGAGGGGGGGGTGACTTGCATAGCAGGGCAGGGTGTGACGTCACACGGGGGCTGAGTCGGGACATCTCAATACTCCAGCCCCGTGGTCGGCACCCAGCAGTTTGTGAGCTGGCAGCGCGGCATGCAGCTCAAAGAGGTGGGTGCTGAATGCAAGATTGCGGGGGTCCCCAGATAAGATGTCTTAGGGCCGGAGCACCCCTTTAAAAGGGTACTCTGATGGAAAAAAAAAATGTTGTAAATCAACTAGTGCCAGAAAGTTAAACAAATTTGTAAATTACTTCAATTAAAAAATCTTTACCCTTCTAATACTTTTTAGCTGTTGTATGCTACAGAGGAAATTATTTTCTTTTCAAACTTTTTTGTCTTGTCCACAGTGCTCTCTGCTGACACCTGATGCCTGTATCAGGAACTGTCTAGAGCAGGAGAAAATACCCATTGCAAACCTATGCTGCTCTGGACAGTTCCTGACACGGACAGAGGTGACAGCAGAGAGCACTGAGGACAAGACAAAAAAAAAATTCAAAAATAAAAGAATTTCCTCTGTAGCATACAGCTGCTAAAAAGTACTGGAAGGATAAATATTTTTTAATAGAGAAGTCATTTACAAATCTGTTTAACTTTCTGACACCAGTTAACCCTTTACCCCTTTAAGACCGGGTCCTTACAGTTGACATCTACTATGGTCTAAGTTACTTGTAGTGGGGCAAATTAGACTTTTCAGCAGTTTTCTGCAAACCAGCCTGTGTCACATTTAGTCCTGGGCACCAAAATGTTGTATAGTATCATGTTAGAGTTGCTTGACTGTAGAATTTTTTTTTTTTTTCATGTAAGTTCTTAAATAAACTATGTGGAATATTGGTGCACTACTGTGGTAGATGTATACAATGACATTGGCTATCCCTCAACACTGATATTAAAATTGAGACATTCACCAGTATATCTTTGTATGAAGGACATACCTGAGCCCGCACACCAACACCAAGGTTTCTCAAGTGGCACGGGACCTAACACTAACCTACCTGTGCGTGATAAGCAAATCCAGGGGCCAGTGGGCAATTACAGCAGCATTAGGTCCGACTTACAGCCTGCTCCCAGTTCACTCCAGTGTGGCTGAGCACACATACAATGGGATGAGGGAGACAGGCTATAAGCCCCACCAAAGCTAACTGATATGTTGCCGGCCTCACAGGTGAACCTTAATGCTACCTAAAATAATAATAAAGGCTCATTAGTATAAACTTTGAACAAATACATTGACGTGGTATCAGATGGCAGAAGTTCTTAAATACCTTTTCTTTTTTTTTTCTTTTTTTTAATTATAAAATATTTAAATAAAAAAACAAAGTTGTTAAAAAATTCTTAGTGGAATATTCTCAGGACTGGCAGGAGATTGGGTTAAGTGTTACAGTGTTGGTTTGTACTGTAGAGGTAGGTGACCGTAGTGCAGCACAGATGTGATATCTAGATCCCAGGTTTGATTTCCAAGGTGACTCTGGAGACTGAGGGACAACCTTTTACTAAGCGGTTTTGATGGTTGTGTTCAGGCTTCGTATAATGCAGCCTCACAGAATCTTCGCGCCGGCTCCACTGTCTGTCTCGGTCCCCAGATGCCCAACCCCGGACAAACCCTTCTAATGTTATAACAGATGCGATGGCAACTACAGCGTAGTGACAGCTCCGCCGGGATGTTGTATCTGGGGAGAGGAGTGGGAATGATAAAAACAAAGCTGAATACATGTGTCCTTGAGCGATCTCATCCCCTGGAGACTGACACCTCCACGGTGCAAGTAATTACTGCTCTGTGCTCAGCAAAAACTTTTCTATCCTTTTTATGGTTGTAGTAGGTTTTTATATTCTCTCTTACCATCTTCCTACCTAGCCAGGTCAGTGTGATGTCCCTCCTAACCCTGCTCTTTGTGTTTTTCCTTGCATCGATTGTCTTGTTGGGTTTCGCTGCTGAATCCTCAGTTATGTATCATGAATGCCTCACCTGCTGGAGTTACACCTGGCGGATGGGGCATTAGGAAGGATCCAGAATAATGGAAACGTTAGTAAATAACACCCAGATCTGCCTTGCAGAGCTGATTTATGGTGCTTGATGCGATGCGTCTTTGCATGAAGACTCCTTATACATAGAAAATAAAAATAGGATAACACCCAGGAAAGTATAATGTAAGACTATATAAGCCAAAAACAGAAATGATTGGGACAAAAAAAATCTTAAGATTAAATTTAAATAAAAGGTCACAATTAAAGGGGTTATCCAGGAAAAAACTTTTTTTTTTTTTTATATATCAACTGGCTCCAGAAAGAAACAGATTTGTAAATTACTTCTATTAAAAAAAAATCTTAATCCTTTCAGTACTTATGAGCTGCTGAAGTTGAGTTGTTCTTTTCTGTCTAAGTGCTCTCTGATGACACCTGTCTCGGGAACTGTCCAGAGTAGAAGCAAATCCCCATAGCAAACCTATTATACTCTGTTCAGTTCCCGAGACAAGCAGAGATGTCAGCAAAGAGCACTGTTGCCAGACAAAAAACAACAACTCAACTTCAGCAGCTGATAATTATTGAAAGGATTAAGATTTTTTTTTTTTTTTTTATAGACGTAATTTACAAATCTGTTTAACTCTCTGGAGCCAGTTTTTTCCTGGAATACCCCTTTAATGGTACTCAATGTGACCAGGGTATTACTATGCATAGATGTTATTTTTCAGTATTGTCCCACACATAAGGCAGGTCGTGATCTCAAGGTGCATTAAAATAAGCAAATGCATAAATTAAGACCTCAAAATATTTCCCCCTCCTTGATAAATGTATATGAATATAAAAGGATATTTCATTTTTATATTGACACATAATTAAATGGGTTGTCCGGCACTTGAAACAAATAAGCCATACTCACCTCCCCCTTCAATTGTAGTTTTAAATAACTGGTTAAAGGGGTACTCCAGTGAAAAAAAAAATTCATATCAACTGGCTACAGAAAGTTAAGCAGATTTGTAAATGACTTAAATAAAAAAATCTTAATAGTTCCAGTACTTATTAGCTGCTGAAGTTGAGTTGTTCTTTTCTGTCTGACCACAGTGCTCTCTGCTGACACCTCTGTCTATCTCAGGAACTGTCTGGAGCTGGAGAGGTTTACTATGGGGATTTTCTCCTGCTCTGGACAGTTCCTGAGACAGAGGTGTCAGCAGAGAGCACTGTGGTCAGACAGAAAAGAAATTCAAAAAGAAAAAACCTCCTCTCTAGTAGACAGCAGCTAATAAGTACTGGAATGATTAAGATTTTTTTAATAGAAGAAATTTACAAATCTTTTTTTTACTGGAATATGCCTTTAAAGTGGGTTACTGGTGTGGCTAGTGATGGCCTCAGTGGGTATCAATGATCAAAAGGACTTGGGCACCATAAAAACTAATCAAATAGGAGAATACTTTTATTATTTTTTTTAAGGCACTCTGACCCCTAATTTTTTCCCCAGTGTTGGACAGCCCCTTTTAGTTTGAGAAATAACATGTTTCAGACTTTTTTATTATCTATTTGATTGTTCATGCAGTTTGCAGGTGTGAAGGGTTTTTTAAAGAAATGCTATTCAACATGCTGCATAGTCAATGACCACTAATAATAGGCGATTATCTACCCCTATAGAAGGACCTGATCAGATGATGGATTGAAATGCTTCCTTTTAACCCCTGTGAGGCTGGTTGCCCCTCGACTTATGTCCCTTCCATCCTTTAAAAGGTTGCACCTTGAGGCCTTCATTATATCTGCACAATTCTCTCACTCCACAATGTGGCGACAGCGGATACTTAAAAATTACTATTGTAAAATGATTTCTCAGTCCGTGTTCCTCAGGCTTCGTGATGCCTCATCTCGGAGAGGAAAGTAGACAGTTTATAATGATCATAACCATATGGTTGTATCAGTACTTACAGCTGTCACCTTATTAGCTGTGCTGTTTGTTGCCATGAGTTCCAAATGTTGATGCTCGGACAGATGGTGGAGGTGATCTTTGTTTGGCAGTGACAGTGAGGTGACCGACAGACTCGCCGGCTGGTAGGACATTGTGTAGGGGTAGCTTTCCTTCAAGGGTCAGGGCTCCAGAATACCAGGAGCTTGGGTCAGGATCAGTTTATCACCTGTTGCAATTTATAAGCAAGATGGGAAATTTTTAATAGTGATTTGTTTCTTCTAACTACGAAACCAAATCTTGTATTGGGTTCTACTAGAAAAAGTGGCCATATTGGGGCAGTTTGATATAATGTATGGTGCCAGTTGATATATTGCCCGGCCATCGCTTTTTGTAAATATGACTTAAAGTGTACCTGTTGTCAACAAAAACATTTTCTATAATGTATGTAATACTATTATATGTATATTTGTAATATACATTGGTTAAAAAATATGTATATTTTTGTCCCTGCTGCTATTGCCTGTATGTCTCTATGAGGAGTCCAAATACAAGTGAGGGTGGACAAGCAGGGCTCTGTGCGGTGAGGGCAGGCAGGGCTCTGTGCGGTGAGGGCAGGCAGGGCTCTGTGCGGTGAGGGCAGGCAGGGCTCTGTGCGGTGAGGGCAGGCAGGGCTCTGTGCGGTGAGGGCAGGCAGGGCTCTGTGCGGTGAGGGCAGGCAGGGCTCTGTGCGGTGAGGGCAGGCAGGGCTCTGTGCGGTAAGGGCAGGCAGGGCTCTGTGCGGTGAGGACAGGCAGGGCTCTGTGCGGTGAGGACAAGCGGGGCTCTGTGCGGTGAGGACAAGCGGGGCTCTGTGCGGTGAGGACAAGCGGGGCTCTGTGCGGTGAGGACAAGCATGGCTCTGTACACTGAGGACAGGCAGGGCTCTGTTCAGTGATGACAAGCAGGGCTCTGTACACTGAGGATCTGTGACATGCCCCCGGTTCACACATGAGGATGATTGACAAACCAGGAGTCTTCACAGAACCCTGCTTGTCCTGCCCTCACATCCTGTATTTGGACTCCTCACAGAGACACACAGGCAATAGCTGCAGGGACTGCATTTTATCACCCAAAAATATATATTTTTTAACCAATGTATATTACAAATATACATATAACGGTATTATCTACATTATAGAAATAGTTTTTGTTGACGACAGGTATACTTTAATGTATTCGATCTTGTGGTGATGGTACCTAGCTACATCAAAGCATATTAACCATCATGGTACAATATATATATATATACACACACACACATAATTCCTCATATATAATCTATTTGTGTCCGAAAAGGGCTAGTCAGCAATAACTTGGAGAAGCCAGACTGTCTCCTAGGGCTGGACAGATCTTGGAGGCCATTGCTACTGCTGTATATTATATATATATATACATATATACAGTCCATATAAAGCAGCACATCCAGTTTGGGTGGGGTGGGTGCAGGCACAATTGAACCTCGGTGCTCTGGTTCCTCTTGATAGTTAAAGTATGACGGCAGCACACCAAAGTAGTGAATCAATAAAGTGTTATTTTATTCCAGGGATATAGAGTCTCTATATCCCTGGAATAAAATAACACTTTATTGATTCACTACTTTGGTGTGCTGCCGTCATACTTTAACTATATATATATATATATATATATATATATATATAATTATTTTTATTCATGTATTTATGTTTTAAATATTATTATTATTTTTTTCCTTTTCCTGTCTCATTGTGCACTTAGAAACTAGCATTATAAATAGTTTTCTTGAAGAAGTGAACCAGGAGAAATATTGTGATAATTTTAGAGGAGAACGTTTCCTAATCTTTGAGCCGTAAGATGGTTTAAAGAGGGTTAAACACATGTACAGTGTATTCTTATTCAGGCAGCGAGATGCTAAGGTTTGGATACGATGATACGTTCTTCATGATATGTCATCTGTAGCGCAAAGGGTTTTGGAAAGGAGATTGTCTTTGACTTGTGCTAAGTGTATCTTTTGCTTGACCTGCTGTGCTACAGGTCAGACGCACAATGACACACTCAATCACATCAAAAGAAGCGCTGCAATAGGATGAGGTATCAATTATGTAAGGTCAGGATGGACTGTGAGAAGCTTGTGCACTGGTGTGAGCAGTCCTAAACTTCATCACTACCATACACCATGGTTGGGACCTCTCAAGCAGACAGGTTGTCCTTACACCTTGCTTGGCATCGTCACTTACTGCACTGAGGCATTATTAGGGACTATGAAGCTGGAGTTTGTAGACCCACCACCACCAAATCACAACTCTATGGAGAATCCATTGATTCTCTACATCTTTCTCTTGTGTATAATATTTCCACGTTATCTACGGTTTCTTTAAATCTGCAGTTTTCAGTATGACCTGAGATGTGGACACGTTCGCCAATGATCACAGCTGGTAACCATATGCTGAACCCCCTAGTGCAGTCACAGATGAATTTTAAAACTACAAATCCCAGCACACCCCTATAGTGACCTCAGCTTTACAACAGCTGGATTGTCATAGTCGTGCACACCTGTGAATGTAGACAAATTCCTCTATAGACGCCTTATTGTGCTGAAACAAAGCTTGGCATGGGTGCCAGGAGCAGAGGAGTTAAGAGCTGTAATATAGCCCGCAGCAGGTTCTGTAAGCAGTAGAACAATGCATACATTGTCACGGCCCCGGGTAGCATTGTCACTGATTTACTGGACAAAATAGGTGACTTCATTTGGATAGGAGAAAGCTTGGACAGGCAGTGAGTGTGGGCGGATGAGTCAGGGGTGTAATGTCAGAGGTTGTCACCAATGAATCTTATGAGATCTGAGCAGCGATCAATATGAAGAGTGATGGGTTACCTGGTGCAGAGCCTTGTTAGAAAGGTTGCGAGTTACCCTATTGTCAGGGATAAGTGTAAAACCATCTGGATAATAATCTCCAGCATTGGGAAATTTTGGGGGTTGTAGTCTCGGACAGATGCAGGTTGTAGACCAATTTCGGAGGTTCTTCATTAGGAGCCCATTACTGCTGTGATTTCTGCTCTCCCTTTGCAGGACTGTTTATACTCGGGTTCACTTTGGGACACCAGGCATAGGTAGATTGCTGTTTACTGCTCCTTCTTGACTTGTCTCCCAGAAACAATAATTGGCTAAAAGAAAAAAGCCAGGAGAATTCTTGTTGGCTAATCCTGTAATTACTTCTGTGAGTCTTAAGGGCTTGTGGGTGGCTGCGCAGGTCTGTAGGTTCTCTCTGAAGTCTGGATGGTGGAGAGGAGGAGATGACGTGTCCCAGTGCCATTCTTAATGCCTACTGTGTCGGCCTCTACAGCAGCTTGGATGGGGTGTGTTGGACTTACGTGTGAGCATCACACGTGTTGTTACTGTAAAACAGAAACATTTATGAGGAAAAAGCAGACTTAGCAAAATGCTAAACTATTCCTCTATAAGTCAGGTCTTAGAAAGTCTTTTTGTGGATGGGACATTTTTCTTTTGGAGCTTTTTAGAAATTCACCATCATGCATACTGCTATATACTTCTAGATGAACACTTCTTTGGCAATGGGTATGTTTCTGTTGCTAGTATTTACCCTCCCGCTGGATATTGCAGCATGTCTGATTCAGTCGCTCATTTCAGCTGTCCTGGATACTTTGTTTGCCCATAATGCATTCTATTTTCTTACATTGTTTATTGATGTTACTTGTTTTGCTCATGGTTTAAAGCAAATAATAATCTAGCCCATATCCTTTAGCTCATATTGGTCCAGTGTAACCTATGAGTTTAAAAGGGTACTCCACCTCTAGACATCTTATCCCCTATTCAAAGGGTAAGGGATAAGATGTCTGATCACAGGGGTCCCACAGCTGAGGACCCCCGCGATCTCTCACTGCTGCACCCGGCGTTCATTTAGAGCATCGGGTGCTGCGCCGGAGGCTCATGATGTCATGACCATGCCCCGCTTGTGATGTCGCAGCCACGCCCCCGCAATGCAAGTCTATGGGAGGGGGCATGATGGCTGTCACCCACTATCGGACATCTTCTCCCCTATCCTTTTGGATAGAAGATAAGATGTCTAGGGGCAGAGTATCCCTTTAAGGCCCTTGAAATGATCTTCTTGCTACTTAATATGTTGGATGGAGGCAGGCAGCATCCTAGGAATTGGGCAGATGGCTATCTCAAGTATGGCCAGCTTAATATTAGTGTCCCCAATTTTCTCCCATGAGGTGCTATGTTCATATTCCCTGGGGAAGTTTTGGGCAATTTAGCAGAGTCTCAGTCCCAATACTCAACATCTCCGATATCTAATAATACATTACATAGACACAAGTGGAGATACCTGGTAATACCCCAAGATGTGTATAAGCATTACCCAAGCATTCTGACCAGCCAATACCCACTGCTGTCATTTGGTGACAACACTACTGAATTTGTTGGCATATTCATAGAAAATGAATTTTTGGAGATTGGCGAGTAATTTTGTATACCCCTCCCTAAATGTGTGAATTCGGGTAGAATAACAGACATGGTGCACATCTACAATCTTGTATAATGATCTGATTGCTTCTCAGCATAATATCAAAAACTAACAGGTTGTTAGTATACATTTTTGATCAAAAAGTACAAGCCCACTGGCAACGTCAAGGCCACCTATTCAGAGTGGGTCCCTAACGTCCCTAGCATAAAATGGCGCAGCACCGGGCGGCGACCACCACCGCCGCGACACCAGTGCCCACAGGGGGGAACGACCCACTGGCAGAGCGGCCCCAATGCCACTCAAACCAGTCTATGGGCCGCACCCCCCCCCCCCCAAAGACACGGCGCCACGGCAGCAACGGACACCGCACAGCACCACACCAGTGTGAACAAGGTGTAATAGCTCAGTTACCATGCTCTCCCAGTCAGACTGGGAGGCTGCTAAATTTGTGATGTACAATAAATGTATTAAAAATAATTGTTCCAAAGCAATGCAAAATGCTCATGGGTTGGTATCATACTCTGGTTCTCCTGAACAAGTTGAATCCTGACATCCCTCCCCAATGCTGGCGAAGCGGTGTGGGCCTGGGTACTATTTTTCATATTTCTTGGTCCTGCCCACTGGTGGTTCCTTTTTGGGTCCAGGTGCAGCAAATGATTCGTGAAGTTTTAGGAGTCCTTGTCCCCCTAGACCCTAGGGTCTTTCTCCTGCACCTTTCTACCAGAGTTTTATCGAAAAAGCCTTCCAAGCTCTTTCAGCATATAGTCCTTGCGGCTAAAACCCTTATTGCTAAACATTGGAAACAGACCCTGCCTCCCTCGGCTGATGAGCTTACAGCCCGAATCCGAGAGATTCGCTCTCTTGAATCCCTTACTGCTTCCCTAAATAATACTATCCCTTTGTTTTTGTCCATATGGGGTCCGTGGGATCGATTCACTGACAGGCAGCCTCCATGATCTTACTTTCTCTTATACTACTCTTGGCTGGACTCCTTGTTTTCTCCTTTCGCTCCCCTTTACTGTTTTTCTGGTCGCTTCGTCCCTTATGTTTCCCTTTCTTGTGTTGTTGGTTTATTTTGTGTTTTCTCCCCCCCCCCCCCCCCTTGTGGTTCCCATCCCCGATGTATTGACTTGATTTAGTCGCATTATTCCCTCCTATTGTCATTGTTTTATTACACTTTATTTATGGTGACTTGCTTTGAAGTTAGGTGTTGTCATGGTAGTTATTGTCACCAATATTGGCATTTATCTCAAAGTCCCTGATGTTTGTTTTCTCCATTATGTGTACTTGATTATATATATTTTTTTGTCTTAATCAAAAACCTAATAAAAAGTTACAGTTGAAAAAAATAACTAATAATTGTTCCTTTTTATTGACATTGCTGCAGCCTCTGTAACGTCATCCCCATGGGCCCCTCCTATACATGTATTTGTGTTTTTGGCACTGCACATGTATGTTCTGCTCTCTCTGCTCTATGTATACACATTAAATTATATTTACCAGCTGCCTCCAGCTCCGGTTAAAATGTGTTTGACTCAGCACAATAGCAGCTGCAGGAGAGCGGCTGTCAGGTAGATAAATGTATTATCTGATATTGCCTCCGCGAGCTAAACGCAGGAATAAAACATGCGCCAGGCTTCCCCTAAGCTCTGTAGCATTGTCAAGTTTTGTTCCTACATTGTCTTGATAAAAAGCCCGGCTGTTCCTTTTCCAAATCGACGTGAAGAGTGGGGCAGCCATGATGGGGAGATGACACCAAGGCGATTGAAGCATCGGATTTTATTTTATTATTAAGGGAGGGATTCAACAAGTGCATTGTTTACCCCCCTCTGAATATTAGTCGGGGCAGTTCTCCATAAACAGAGTTGCGTGACATCACCACGTATGAACTTCACATATTGTAGTAGCGCAGAGCATTACGTGTTAACACATGAGGTTTATATAGTATTTATAATATTTTGAATAAATTGCCACTCCTAATATGATTCATCATCTGGGAATGGATCGCGGATGGTGCTTATTATTGCTTCTTGTCTCTAGTGAAGTCTGTCCTCACTTTCTGTCTCTGTGACATCACTAGTGTTTGTTATTGCATTCTAATTCTAGTCAAGGGTCTTTCTTCACTTTCCAACTTGGTCTCTGCTTATCTATCTGGGCTTCCTAGCGTCATCTTACTGCCTCTAGTGCCATCTGTTTCAGGCTCCTCCTGCCTGTGACATCACCATTGCTTCCAAGTGGGATCTGTCATCCATATATGGCGGATGTGTAGACTTCTTCTACTTGTGACACCATTTGCTGAATCGGGAAGAAACAGTGCCCAGACCTGGTCTTTTTCTGCCACCTACTTTGTGCATCTTGTGTTGTGTGCAGCTTTCTTCCTGGCCTCCCTGCGGTTTTTCTCCTATCTCCTCCCACCTCTTCCTATCTGCATGTTGGGGATCCTGTAGCTAACATTTTCAATCCGACCCTGGAATGCTGTCTCTGCTCATATATGCATCTTAATTCTACTGAACCATGTACATTTGAGACTTACAGGGGTTTTCTGACATGAGGTAGCAAAAAAAAACATTAAAATGTTGCAGAAGCATATAGCATTGCTTACCTGTCTGCACAAGTTCTGAAACTACCAAAAATCGATTTGTTTCGGGGGTCTTAGTCCTGTATTTCCTAGTTGAACAGTTGCCCAGTACTATGACTCCCCAGAATGCATTGCTTTCCCTTAGCTCTTCATCACAGTCCTCCCACCCTGCCTACTCACCTCCTACAGCAGTCCTGCCAGGTGCAGCACCTGCTGTATGCATTCCCTGTCTGCTCCTTTGCCTGCCAAAAGGCAGCATGCTGTAAATACACCTAATTCTTCCTAAATGTCCCTATAAATATATATGAATATATGACAGAAAAATGGGGATGTAGGCTGGAGGGGCTGGTCAGAGATAGTGACATCACTCAGACCCAGCAAAGCCTCCTGAAACAGCAAAAGAGAGGAGAGAGGGAGGAGCCAGGGAGCTGGAGACACAACCTCCTGTCAGGGGAAGCATGAGGAAGGCAGTACAGTTTGTAATAACACTATATTAGTAAGTTATATACCTTGGGGTGGTAGTCTTAAATTCAATCGTCTGATACCCGAATACCCCTTTAACCCCTTATATTGTTTTTTTTTTCATCCTGGACACAGTGATTCAGCATAAGAGCTGGTCTTCACATTTTTAGCGATTTCCGATTATAACAGTGCCATTTTATTTGCGCAAATAAGACAGCTGCGGAGGGGGAGAATCGCATTTTCCGGTGTTGCCAGTGAACTTTTGAGAAGATTCCTCGGTGATCGGCTTACACGCTTTGAAAACGGTCTCGTTCTGTAATCTGGTAAAATGTGTCAGCCCTATGGAGAAATAAGCCTTCCACAAGACTTTCTTCATTGTTGAGGTAATTGTCTCCTCCCTGACAGGCACATTCATCAGTGGCTTAATGGTCAATCAAAAGTTGGCAGCCAGAGTGTTTTCATTCTTCCCTATCCACTACATTAGGCATACTTAATCAAAATGTCTCCGCGTAATGGCTGTGAAGAGTTCATGACTGACTGATCCGTTGTCTGTGCTGATAGAAAATTAACAGCTCAGTGCTGGAAAGATGTGAGCCCGCAGATAAACAAATTGAACATTAATATTTCATCTTGGGGACCTGGGATGTGCAATCGGTGGCAAAATATATCCCGGCTTCACTCGCTGCAGCTGCCATTTTTTTATTTATTTATTAATTTTTTTTGCGATGACTACTTTGTACACGCAAGCAGCATATATAACGTGTAATAGCGGTATGTGTTTGTAGCCACCATAAAAGCATCTATTCTCTCTTATTCCTTATGTATAATCTGAATAATCAACACAAAAGAAATGGGCAGACTCGTACATTTTTGTTATTTAATTTGTTCTTGTATATTTTTTGTTGTTGTTTTTTGTGTTTTTTTTTCTCTATAGCTTTTGTTACTTTTAGTTTTTACTTAATTTTTAGTATTTTTCGACTTTTAATTTATTTTTATTTTTTTGTATATTTTTTTTATATATATATTTACAGATATGTGCTATGTTTCTTGACATCTTGTCACATATATTGGCAATGGTATATTTAAAAGCATGCCTTTGTATTAAAAAAAAATATGCAAGTTTATTTTATTTATGTTATACACTTTTTTTTTGTTTGTTTTTTTTGCATTTTTTGTTTTGTTTATTTTATTACTTTTTGTATACACCATACACCACAAAAATGCTCACTTTTTTCCTGGGTGCTTCAGGAAAGGATGTAGAATTACTTTATGTGAAAATGCATTTCAGCGCTACATCTATGCGTTCTTCAGATTAGTATATGAAATGATCAAATGGTATATAAACACAGGTTTGTGTGGTACAGGTAATCCCAAAAGGGACTGGTGTAATGGGCGTGTTTTTAACCATACCTCTCCCAAAACTTTAAATGGAGGAAAAAAGCGGAGGTAGCGCCGGGGGCGGTGTAGGTCTTTAGCCGGTGTAGGTGGGTACCCAGGTGGGGGTAGCGTATTCCTTGCCGGTGATGGTAGCTTGGTATGCAGGCCAGCAGCGTAGGGACGTAGCCCAGAGGAGACGACTTCGGGTTATTTCCTTGGGAGCGCCATTGCAGCTTTTTTCTCTTATACCTCTGCTCTCCCAAAACATGTGACAAGGGGTCAAGGTACATAGGATATATATATAAACTATTACTATTTTCAAAGTGAAGTTGGGGTTCTCTGATAGATGGACTAGTGCATGGGTAATTGGATGGTAAGGGAGAGGGTAACAGGCAGATACTATAGACCACCTTATAATAAACAACAGCAAAGCTCACTGCCTTGTTCCATCAACTGGATAATGGTCTTCACTTTTTATGTGTTACCTGCCCCTGCAGTCACATATTACATTACTTACCTATGACTGAGGATAAAAATTAACGCATATAAGAAATGCAACTTAAATGACTCCACCAGCAACAGCTCTGAAGTACAATACAGGATGGACTGTTTTTATGTATACATTGTACAAGTGTATGTTGTTTGTATTATTGTTACGATGTTTATTATTGTAATGTTTAATATTTTAAATAAAAGTTCTAAATGATATTACTCAGGATCACTACAGGATATGTAATGTAATATATGTACATAGTGACTCCACCAGCAGAATAGTGAGTACAGCTCTGGAGTATAATACAGGATATGTAATGTAATATATGTAGACAGTGACTCCACCAGCAGAATAGTGAGTGCAGATTTGAAGTATAATACAGGATGTAACTCAGGATCAGTACAGGGTAAGTAATGAATGTAGACAGATACTCCAGAGCTGCACTCACTATTGTGCTGGTGGAGTCACTGTCTAAATACATTACGTATGCTGTACTAATTTTGGGTTATAACCTTTATTATATGCCAGAGCCACACTCACTATTCTGCTGGTGAAATCATCATGTACATACATTACCTATCTTGTACTGATCCTGAGTTATATCCTGTATTATACTCCAGAGCTGTACTCACTATTCTGCTGGTGGGGTCACTGTGTACATACATTACTTATCTTGTACTGATCCTGAGTTATGTCCTGTATTATACTCCAGAGCTGTACTCACTATTCTGCTGATGGAGTCACTGTGTACATACTTTACATTACTTATCCTGTACTGATCCTGAATTACATCCTGCAGTATACTCCAGAGCTGCACTTACTGTCCATACATTACATTACTTATCCTGTACTGATCCTGAGGTATATCCTGTATTATACTCCAGAGCTGTACTCACTATTCTGCTGGTGGGGTCACTGTGTACATACATTACATTACTTATCCTGTACTGATCCTGAGTTATACCCTGTATTATACTCCAGAGCTGTACTCACTATTCTGCTGGTGCAGTCACTGTGTATGTACATTACATTACTTATCCTGTACTGATCCTGAGTTATATCCTGTATTGTATGCCAGAGCTGCACTTTCTGTTTTCCTGGTAGAGTCAAATACATGATGTACCTCAGGATTAGGGTAGGTTAAGTAATAATAATAATCATAATGTATGCACACTGTGATTCCACCAGCAGAATAGTGAGTGCAGCTCTGGATTATATTGCAGGATGTAACTCGGGATCGGTACAGGATAAGTAATGTAATGTATGTATAGAGTGACCTCACCAGCAAAATAGTGAGTGCAGCTCTGGAGTATAATACAGGATATAACTCAGGCTCAGTACTGGATAAGTAATGTGATGTATGTACACAGTGACCCCACCAGCAGAATAGGGAGTACAGCTCTGGAGTATATTGCAGGATGTAACTCAGGATCAGTACAGGATAAGTAATGTAATGTATGTACACAGTGACCTCACCAGCAGAATAGTGAGTACAGCTCTGGAGTATATTGCAGGATGTAACTCAGGATCAGTACAGGATAAGTAATGTAATGTATGTACACAGTGACCTCGCCAGCAGAATAGTGAGTACAGCTCTGGAGTATAATACAGGATATAACTCAGGATCAGTACAGGATAAGTAATGTAATGTATGTACACAGTGACTGCACCAGCAGAATAGTGAGTACAGCTCGGGAGTATAATACAGGATATAATCAGGATCAATACAGGATAAGTAATGCAATGTATGTACAGTGACTCCACCAGCAGAATAGTGAGTGCAGCTCTGGAGTATAATACAGGATATAACTCAGGATCAGTACAGGATAAGTAATGTAATGTATGTACACAGTGACTCCGCCAGCAGAATAGTGAGTGCAGCTCTGGAGTATAATCCAGGATAAGTAATGTAGTGTATGTACAGTGACTCCACCTTAGAATAGTGGGTATATATAGTGTTTGTGGGGCCAGGCTGCCAGCCTTTTGGATGTACCTGTGCACAGTGATATAAATGACAGCTCTGCTCCCCTCCTAAATCTTGTGCTTTGAGAGCTGTTTTCCCAGGCCGTGTGCTGTGAGAGCGTATTACCATTGATCATTAAAATGAACGATATTGTTGATCTGCGGATTTATCACGGTGACGCTTGCTGTTCCACGAGATGACTGATTCTCCGTGCACGCCGCATTCTCTCGGTGAGCAGAGGAGGTGGAATTATTTGGAGGAGGATAATTTGATTGGCAAGTCCTGGGGATACTGAGCAGGTAGCAAAATGATCTTGATTCCGGAATAGCAGAGCGTAACCAATTCCTTGCCACACACTGGTTTGCAGCCCTCAACGGTCTCCTTTAGGCCCCGCAGAATCGGGCATCCTCTTATTTATTCAGTATCTCACAATAAACCTATTGCTATCACTGCTATTCTGGATCAGAAAACAATTCCCAGATGACAAATGACAATAGCCAATAGTGGCTGTGTCTTTTTTTAATTTACATTTTTTATATTAATTTTTTTAATCTCATTATATTTAAAAAAAAATTAACCACAGGAAAGCAGAGAAGACCAAAAGCAAATGTGAACAGATGCCCACATGATTACTATAATTTCTTACATAAGTTTACCACTCAGTTTTAGTAAATCTTTTTGTATTTTGTCATTTAAAAAGTTTTATGTTATTTTTGTCTGTGGAGTAAATTTTGTTACAGACGACACAGTAAAACTCACAGCAGCCTCTGGGGGGGGGGGGGGGGTTTAAGGTTTCTCTGTGTTTTTATTCTGCCAGAATCCCAGTCTCATCCTCTATTCTTACACAGCTGTATACCGAAGAGCATTACTTTCCTGCATTCACACATCTGTCCTCAAGGAACCTTGAAAAGAATAAAACAATAGACTAGAGATGAGGTGTTTTTTTCGGAAAACCAGCCCCCCCCCCCCAGACAATCCATGTGGTCCCCCAGCTAAGCAAGCGAAAGCATTCTATAGATTTCCTGTAGTCAGTCCCAAATCACCATGCTTTTTATTTTTTGGATTTGCTGGCAGATAATGTCTATGGCTGGGTTAACATTGGTTGATATGGATCATGCAGTAATATACAGTGATCCCTCAACTTACAATGGCCTCAACATACAATAGTTTCAACATGCAATGGTCTTTTCTGGACCATTGTAAGTTGAAACCAGACTCAACATACAATGCTACAGACAGTCCAGATTTGCGAGACATGTCAATGGCCGGAAGAACTGACCAATCAGAATGGGCAATTTACTGGTAAAACACCTGTATTACTGAAGTGTATGCACTGACTGGTGTCTGGTAGCGCCCCCTACAGTACAGGGAGGTATTACATGTTCTGTACTACTCTTTACCTGTCCTAGGGTTACCTGCTCCTTTGGTCACCAGGTGAGGGCGACTCCATGTTACATTTTTAGGACATTGTGTACTGTACAGGAGCCTGAAGAAGCACCTGTCCTCTACACAGACCAGTGTTTCCCAAGCAGGGGGCCCCCAGCTGTTGCAAAACTACAACTCCCAGCATGCCCGGACAGCCTTTGGCTGTCCGGGCATGCTGGGAGTTGTAGTTTTGCAACAGCTGGAGGCTCCCTGATTGGAAAACACTGAAATAAACAGTGATTTACAGCTCCCAGCAGATCTTTCTTACTTTTATGTGTAAGGACTTGGTTTATCTATATTAATTATATACTTATTTTTCTTTAACACTTTTTCCTATTTTTGGATGACATTTTGGGGCTACAGAACCAATTACCAGGTTTCCATAGAATTCTGGTCTCAACATACAATGTTTTCAACATACAATGGTCGTCCTGGAACCGATTAATATTGTAACTTGAGGGACCACTGTATATTCTCATCCTATTATAATATATTCTGTTACTCTCATTTCACAGATCACTGCTGGGATTTGTACCTGTTTAAAAAGTAATGTCTAAGGGGTTCTTAACCCCTTAATGACAGTGGACGTAAATGTCCGTCCTGATCCGTTCATACTTAATGCACCAGGACATACATTTACGTCCTGTACATGACGAGGTCACCGGACTTGTGCTCGCATCATGCATGGCAGGTTCCGGCTTCTTTGAGCAGCCAGGGACCCGTCATTAACCCCTCAGATGCCGTGATCAATACAGATCACTGCATCTGCGGCAATACGGATGGATGATTGGATCTGATCATCCAAAGTGGCGGCCAGAGGTGTCCTTACCTGCTCTGGCCTTCATCCCGGGGTCTTCTCCTCTGGTCTGACCAAGCATACCAGAGAAGAAGATTGCTGATATTACTGATCAGTATATGCAATCTAATGATTGCTATAAATAGTCCCCCATGGGGACTATAAAAGTGTAAAAAAAAAAAAAAAAAAAAAAAGGGAAAAAGCCCCTCCTCCCCCCAAATAAAAATTTAAATGGCACCTTTTTCCTATTTTATCCCAAAAAGTATATAATATATATATAAAAAAAATAATAATCATAAACATATTTGATATCACTGCGTGTGTAAAAATATATAATTAATTAAACCGCACGGTCAATGGCGTACGTGCAAAAAAATTCCAAAGGCCAAAATAATGTATTTTTGGTCACTTTTTATTTCATGAAAAAAATGAATAAAAAGCTATTAAAAAGTCAGATTAATACAAAAATGGTACCGCTAAAAACTTCAGATCACAGTGCAAAAAATGAGCCCTCATAACTCCCCGTACGCGAAAAGATAAAAAAGTTATAGGGGTCATGACAATTTTAAACGTATCAATTTTCCTGCATGTAGTTATGATTTTTTCCAGAAGTGCGACAAAATCAAACCTATATAACTAGGGTATCAGGTGTAATTTTTACCGAAAAATGTACTGTGTAGAAACAGAAGCCCCCAAAAGTTACAAAATGGTTTTTTTTTTTCTTCAATTTTGTCGCAAAATAATTTTTTTCCCCCTTTTGTCGTAGTTTTTGGGTAAAATGACTGATGTCACTACAAAGTAGAAATGGTGGCGCAGAAAATAAGCCATCATGTGGATTTTTAGGTGCAAAATTTATAACGTTATGATTTTTTTAAAGGTAATGAGGAAAAAATGAAAGTTGTAAAACCCCTGGTCCTTAAAGGGGTACTCCGCCCCTAGACATCTTATCCCCTATCCGAAGCATAGGGGATAAGATGTCAGATTGCCGCGGTGCCGCTGCTGGGGAGCCCCAGGATCCCCGCTGCGGCACTGCGCTATCATTACAGCACAGAGCGAGTTCGCTCTGCACATAATGACGGGCAATACAGGGGCCGGAGCATCGTTACGTCATGGCTCCGCCCCTCGTGACGTCACGGCCCGCCCCTTTCAATACAAGTCTATGGGAGGGGGCGTGGCGGATGTCACGTCCCCTGCCATAGACTTGCATTAAGGGGACGGGCCGTGGTGTCACGGGCCGTGGTGTCACGACGCTGCTCCGTCCCCCGTATCGCCCGTCATTACGCACAGAGCGAACTCGCTCTGTGCTGTAATGATAGCGCGGTGCTCCCCAGCAGTGGCACCGCGGCGATCTGACATCTTATCCCCTATCTTTTGGATAGGGGATAAGATGTCTAGGGCGGAGTACCCCTTTAAGGGGTTAAATGAGAGAGCTCAGGCAAGATGGTAGCGCAATCATCATTTACAAAATAAAAAAATGAAATAAAAATTTCAATCAGACAACAGAAAGCATAAACAATATGGTTCATATTTGGCTCTTACAACTAAAAAAATGTAGGTGATACATTCCCTTTAAAGGGGTACTCCGCTGCTCAGCATTCAGAACTAAATGTTCCGAACTCTTAAAGCCACTGTCAGGGACTCGTGATTCCCTGCCCCCGCCCCTTGGGACGTCACGGCCACGCCCCCTCAATGCAAGTCTATGGGAGCGGCATCACGCCCCCTTCCATAGACTTGCATTGAGGGGGCGGGGCCGTGACGTCACGCGTCCCCGGCTCTAAGCGTTTGGAACATTTTAAGCAGCAGAGTAAAGGGCAGGGTGACCTGAGGTGAACATACAGTACACAGCGATTTTGTAATCTAATGCTCCCCTTTTGGGCAGAAGATAAAATAGGAGCGATGGATGTTCTGCCGCTTTCACTGTACCACAGTGTGAATCCAGTCTCCTCCGGTTATGAGGATAAATGAACGGGATAGGATTCTACAGTGATCCCTCAACTTACAATGGTCTCAACATACAATAGTTTCAACATACAATGGTCTTTTCTGGACCATCGTAAGTTGAAACCAGACTCAACATACAATTCTACAGACAGTCCAGATCTGTGAAACGTGTCAATGGCTGGAAGAACCGACCAATCAGAATGGGCATTCACTGGTAAAATCCGCGTATTACTGAAGCGTATGCACTGACTGGTGTCTGGTAGCGCCCCCTACAGTACAGGGAGGTATTATATGTTCTGTACACTTTACCTGTACCAGGGTTACCTGCTCCTTTGGACACCAGGTGAGGGCGACTCCATTACTTTTTTAGGACATTGTGTTCTGTACAGGACCCTGAAGAAGCTCCTGTCCTCTACATAGACCAGTGTTTCCCAAGCAGGGTGCCCCCAGCTGTTGCAAAACTACAACTCCCAGCATGCCCGGACAGCCTTTGGCTGTCCGGGCATGCTGGGAGTTGTAGTTTTGCAACAGCTGGAGGCTCCCTGCTTGGGAAACACTGACATAGACAGTGATTACAGCTCCCAGCAGATCTTTATTACTTTTATATGTAAGGACTTACTTTATCTATATTAGTTATCTACTTATTTTTTCTTTAATCCTCACTTTTTCCTATTTTTGGATGACATTTTGGTGGCTTCAGAACCAATTACCAGGTTTCCACAGAGTTATGGTCTCAACATACAATGGTTTCGACTAGAGATGAGCGAACTTACAGTAAATTCGATTCGTCACAAACTTCTCGGCTCGGCAGTTGATGACTTTTCCTGCGTAAATTAGTTCAGCCTTCAGGTGCTCCGGTGGGCTGGAAAAGGTGGATACAGTCCTAGGAAAGAGTCTCCTAGGACTGTATCCACCTTTTCTAGCCCACCGGAGCACCGGAAAGCTGAACTAATTTATGCAGGAAAAGTCATACACTGCCGAGCAGAGAAGTTCATGACGAATCGAATTTACTGTAAGTTCGCTCATCTCTAGTTTCAACATACAATGGTCGTCCTGGAACCGATTAATATTGTAACTTGAGGGACCACTGTACCTGGATCCTTCCTATTCAGAGAGACTGTGATTCTGATGGGAGAACTATAGTGGGGTTCTGAATTTTAGAAGGAGCCTGTCAGTAATCCCGCTGCTCAGCTTTCTAATCTCTCTAGATTGCTCTGGTCTGTGAAATGTTTGCTCCAGTCGCCTGTATTTGTCTGCGGTTGTTACATTATATACTGGGCATAGATTTTAAATGGAAGTCGTTGTGTGGAACTTTTCTAAGCCATTATTTCTGTCCCTTTTTTTACTCCATTACTGGACTCCTCATCCTTGTGATTTTTTTGTTTTGTTCAGGTGTTCTTTTAAAGCAGATATGTATCGCCGGCGATTTATACAGCAGCAGATGTTCCGGGAGCGGCGGTCTGGGAGCGCTCATGATCAATCCTGACCTGCTTTTGTAATATGACTCTGTGAACAGAACATTTTGCACATACGAGACACAAACGCTTTTGTTTCTTTGTGTATTATGCTCTTGCTTCTAGAGATTCAGACAAAAGACCTATGAGAGAGAGAGAGAGGGGAAAAAACCCACAAGAGCAAGAGTCTTCCCTTTCTTCATTCACCTTTTATTGTCTTGCAGACTTGAGAGAGCAGAATGTCTTGGAGTACTTCTTCAGAAGCGATAACCGCTCTGCTCTATAGCGCTGTTTGCTCTCGCAACGTGTCTGCCAGGTGTTTTCTTTAAAAAAAAAAAAATTATTAACCCATTGCTCCCTGCCGTGTGCATTAAAATGATAGACTTTGGGATGTACAGTATATGCACAGAACTTTTACACAGACTTACTTTGCAGTCCCCAGCCTGTCTGTTTCTCCGGAATGTACTTAGAGTACCTGTCACCAAACTAAACTTTTAATATATTGTTCCTTATGTAATTATAAGACACTTTGCTATTTACTTGCTGTTAAAATTCTCAACCTTTTATATGTTTTTAATGTGATTGAAAAACCGGCCTCTAGGTGACTCTGTTCTGTTCCCTGATGCAGGTCAATCAATTAGTTTTGTCTCCACTTAGACTTGCAGAAGTCCAAACTCAGGAAGGGCATGGTGAGGCACAGCTCTCACAGGCTTCAGTGAACTTGCGCTTGCTAGGGAACGCCCACTTTCTCTTGCCGGGAGCTCACACAATGTGAGCAAGGGGAAGGTATGATACACAGAAATTTTTTGGGAGTGCAGGAGGGGTGTTAGGAGTAGTTGGGGAATGTAATCTGAGTTAGTTTAGAAAATATCGTTTGATGGCAGGTACTCTTTAAAAGATTCTGGAGGGGTGTAGTGATCTTCAGGGCTCTGCATCCGCTTTATATCAGCTACTACTTGGGCTCTCCACATGAATGGGATGTTCAGACGTGTGTAGATATTTTCAGAAGTTCTATAAAACCAGAGATTGATTTTATGTAGACAAATATGGATTTTATGTAGATAAATGTGGTAATTTTTTTTTACTTAAACCCATAAGGGTTTGCATATCACAGAGTTTAACATGGACTCACTAACTTTGAAGGCCAGTGCTTTATAGCAGGTGCAACACTTGCTGCTCCTCAGGGGCGGGGTCAACACAGAGAAGAAAAGCATAATCTGTTCAGCATAAAACCAAGGACCTCCAGGAGATAGTGGATAACTTCAGGCACTGAGAGACCACAGATGCCAGGTAGATGGGAACAAGGTTTATTCCCAACATTCAATGCGTTTTGCGCCTTAGCGCTTCATCAGGCATCTTGCTATTTTAGCTCTTAGTCTATTGGTATCTCTGTTGGTTTTGTTGCCTAGAGGGAAGAAAACATTGTTTTTATTCAACTGTTGCACAGGTTGTTAAAGGCCTACTTTCTACACATTTGTTATAACAGACATCAGGCCTGTGGTACATAATCATCTGGATACCATAACTGCTAGCTGTGATACTACTATTACTTCTCCTGATACTAATACTACTACCACCACTAATACTACTAGGCTTTCAACCACTACCAAGTCTTGTACTGCTATTGTACCTTTTGGATGGTACTACTTCTACTTCTACTATACCTGATGTCTGATACTCTCATCGGTTGTCCATTGTACATATGCCAATTGCAAGTTATGAGTTGACGGAGAGAACTCAGTCTGCAGCCAGTGAGTGCCCTTTGCCCATCTCATGGTCTCATTGGTTGAGTGAGAGCCCCACATTCACAGGTTAAGTTTGCAGACAGACAAGATGCTCTGCAGAACATAAACCTCCCTACCTTGTCAGGACTTTTATTTCCTCTGTCCTTCAAAAAGCTCCTAAGAACAAAGTCTTATATCCTAAAAATCCCCCCGAATGTGTTACCATGCAGAGCGCCTGGCAGGCAGCAGTCTGCCAGTGACATGGCATTATTGAAGGAGTAATGAAAGCCGGGGCGCGCTCAGGTGCAGGCATGTTATTAGTATGTGATTGTCATGCGGTAAATAATGCTGAGCTTGTATGGGTACTATAGGAAGCACAATGCACATAATTACAGAGAAGATATTGTACAGAACCCACCCGTGTAATTGGAAAAGTCTTCAACTTGCCAGGTTCTCGTCACTGAGACAGAAGGAGCCTTTACATGTTGGCGCTAGACACCCGTGTTTTTTATTTTCTGCATAGAGAAGCAGATTCATAGATTAATAATAACTCACTTGTCGGCTACATTAAAGCCCTTCTCTATCTCAATATCGTACTCTTAAAGTGCTGGGATGTACAGAAATTCATGCTTTTACAAGAACAAAACATTAAAGGGGTACTCTGGTCCCTTTAATGAAAAGCAACCCAAATTTTCTACAGTCACGATGAAAATGGCAGAAGACAAATGTCCCCTGAAGAGAAATGACTCTTGCACAGAATAGGCGCTCAGACCGCATGACAAAAGAGCGAGAGTACCCCATATATGGGAGAACAGGGGATGTACATGGAGTAGAGGCTGAAAATTTGTGGGTGCCTGCCCAGGATAGCACAACATGATGATGAGGAGTACCGGTCCTACATGGCACATGTCATTAATGTATTGTTTCCCATTCTAAGGCTTACACCAAGCAAACAAACAAGTTCATCTGGTTCATTTGCAGGGCAGGTAGGTGGATTAGCGATGGCTGTAGGTCTCCCCCTCTCCACTCCTCATCTCAGTAATGAAGCCGTGGTTATCATCTATTCTGACTTGTAGCTGTCACTCTATTATTCAATATTTCAGTAAAAGCCTTTTTTTGATCATGGGCTTATCTGTAACCATTGCACATCAACAGGATGAATTTTCACCCTCTGAATGTAAATGATAATGTTGCTTGGTAATGAAAAGTATATTCGAAATTTGGAGAACTATTCAGTATTTGAGACTTGATAACTGTTTGCGAGCTCGAAGGCAAGTGGCTGGCTGCGACTTCCCAGGTTCCCCAGTCTAAGATTAGTGTTAACATTGTTTCTAATATTGGGCCTATCTCAACTTGGCCTTATCCCCTCATGGACCTGGGATCGATGAATCCTACCTGGGGAATTAATAATTTGCACCTTGGTCCAGACTACAGATATATTTTTGCACTCTTTGAGCCCTCTCTGTGTATAATAATACAGCTTTGATTCTACACACATGAGGCCGTTCTTCAGTCCGCACCCCTAAATCACCACTGAGTCTTCTTATTTTGACAGCTGTAATGGGATTAGAGGATGAATTAAAAAAAAAAAAAAAAAAAAAAAAAAAAAAGGAAAGAAATTCTGTCTTGATCAGGCTTAAGTCCGCAGAATGTCAGGCTCGGAGCTGGATAACTTGGTGTCTCTATTTAACGTCGGAGCTGATGGCTTCCTGACAGCTTTATACATGACAGCTCTATATCCACTCATGCAGCACAATTATGTTTCAGCTAATTTGATGAATCAACTTGATGTTCTTCAGTCCCAGTTGGCTTCCACAACGTATGTGCTCGATTTTCTGCTAGAGGTCAAAAATAAGCTTTAAAAATGTGGCTAATCGTATTAGATCTTTACTACATGTCTGGCGCTATAATCATTGGACCTCCGTCATGGACATGAGCCAGACAGAGCGATCCAAGGTGACATCTGATGGAGAATGATGGCTTTACTGCTTTCTAAACTTGCTGTATATCTGCTTTATCTCTGTAATGGGTCCTATACAGTCCTCACTGTGACCAGGTAAAACACACTAAGACCATGGAAAATGCCATAAATATTAACCTGGATTATTAATAAGGTATTTATACAGCGATTCTCTTTCACGTTGGATTAACATTCCCAGTCGGTTGTACCTTGAGGTACGTTCAGACTGACATAACCGCTGCAGATTTTACTACCATTGACTTCAATGGGTCAGCGGAAAATCCACAAATCTGTCGCTAAATGCCAATATTAGGGCTCGTTCAGACGGGCGGATTTGATGGCAAACTAGCAGCCGGTTTCCCGCTGCGAGTTTGATGGGGCGGGCTGTCTGCAGCAATATTCGGCAGTGGAATTTTACTGCTGATAATCTGCTGCAGACCCAATTTTCCACTGTTGGTGGAAATTCCACTGCCGAAAATCTGCCATGGACAGCCCACGCCCATTTAAACTTGCAGCAGAAAACGTGTTTTTTTGTAATTAAATACACACGTGTAAACAAGCCCTTATGGATTTTCCGCAGACCCATTGAAGTTAATGGTAGCAAAATACACTGTGAAATTTTCACTGCAGGAAATCTTCAGTGGATTATATCCACGTGAAAGAAATCCTTTTTATTATTGGCTCAGGCACAACCTTCCATTATACTTGGTGTAAACTGTGTTCTTCCTGATGTTTGGCTACTGCATGATTACTTTGCCTGCCCCTGGAGGATAGCTTAAAGCTCTTGGGTCCCAGTGTACAATCTGTATTCGCAACCACAATAGGCCATTTAGAGAACTATTAGTTTCTGGTCCCTTTGGTGCAGTAGCTGCCTCTTAGCTCCCCACAGTTTCACTACTACCCCCCCCCCCCCCCCCCCCCAATTTGTTCATATCCACTTACTGTCCTTATTGTAGAAGCAGTGAATCCCATGGTCGCTTTCTTCCAGGAAACCCTGAACCAGGTTTAATGGATTCCATGCTAGGAAACTCAATTTTAAAGCTACGCCTAAGACGGTACAAATGCTAAATGGGGCCACAATGAAGAAATGCTGGATGTGATTGGTCAAGGACTTGTCAGAACTTGGGCAGATGTAGTCCATAATGGATGACAAACAAGATGTCATGGCTGGTCATAATTTATAACTTTATTGATCGTCTAACCCATATAAGGAAGAATAAAGCGCCTATTTCATAATAGTTTTCCCACACTGGACATATTAAGGCTTAAAGAGGCTATCCAGCATTAGAAAAACAGAACTGATCAAAAAATAAATAATAAAACAGCACCACACCTGTCCTCAGTTTGTGTGTGGTATTGTAGCTTAAAGTGAATGGAGCAGAGTTGTAGTACCACACAGAACCTGAGGACAGGTATGGTGCTGTTTTCTGAAGAAATTAGCTCTAGTTTTCTATTCCAGTATTCCAGGATAACCCCTCTTAAAGGGGTTCTCCCGTGGAAAACTTTATTTATTTATTTTCTAAATCAACTGGTGCCAGAAAGTTAAACAGATTTGTAAATGACTTCTATTAAAAAAAATCTTAACCCTTCCAGTACTTTTTTGGAGCTGTACACTACAGAGGAAATGCTTTTCGTTTTGGATTTCTCTGTCACGACCTCAGTGCTCTCTGCTGACCTCTGCTGTCCATTTTAGGAACTGTCCAGAGCAGCATATGTCTGATATGGGGATTTTCTCCTGCTCTGGGCAGTTCCTAAAATGGACAGCAGAGGTCAGCAGAGAGCACTGTGGTCGTGACAGAAGAGAAATCCAAAAAGAAAAGAATTTCCTCTGTAGTATACAGCCCCTAAAAAGTGCTGGAAGGATTAAGATTTTTTTTTCATAGAAGAAATTAACAAATCTGTTTAACTTTCTGGCACCAGTTGATTTAAAAAAAAAAAAAGTTTTCCACGGGAGTACCCCTTTTAAAGGGCGTTTTCACCTGAATGGATTTTTAGCATAAATGGTGTAAATGTGATAGCGAGAAAAAACATTATTTTCTGCCTTTACCAATTCTTTGCCCTCAGTTTTTGTGACATTGTTGCCCCTGAGTAATTGGACACAGACTAATTGCTTAGAGACCTGTTTCTTGGCAAATCAACTAAAAAATGTAGTTATATATACCTAGTAAATGGACAGTCTGCTTTAGTAATCAGATTTTAGTTCCAGAACTCAATGCCTTTATACATACTAATAATGTATCACTGTATCCCTAGGACTCTGTCTGTGATATTATTCAGATTTTTCTGTTTACATAAAAGCAATCATTCTTTAGTGGGGGACTCTAACATCAGGTAAATGCTGAAGAAACATATAGCATTGCTTACTTGTTTGTCCCAGTTCTGAAACCACTAAATATCAATTTGTTCAGTCATGTACTTCCTGGTTTAGTGGTTCCTCAGAACTACAATTCCCAAAGTGCACTGCTTTTCCTCAGCTCCTTATCACAGTCCTCCCGTTCTGCCTACTTTCCTCCCACAGCACTCCTGTTAGTTACCTGCCCAGAGCTGTTGCAGGACATCTCATTCATAACAGACTATCACACAGTCAGAGCACTTGCAGCACCTGCTATCATTCCCTGTCTGCTTCTCTGCCTGTGGTACTGTATAGCACAGGCAGCAGGTTGTAAACACACATCATTCTTCCTAACTGTGCCAAAAAGGATATATATGTAAAATACAGACCGATGAGGATGTAGGCTGTAGGGGCTGATCAGAGGTGATGGCTGAGGCAGCAGATGATGATGCGTTGTCTCAGAAGAGAGGGAGGAACCAGGAGGGTGGAGACAACATCACACTGACAATGAAAATAACTACACAACTTCCTGCCCAGGGTGAATCACACAAAAGCATGAAGATGCCAGGACTGTTTGTGATAATACTATATTAGTAAGTTATATACCTTGGAATGAATGTCTTATTTAAATACTATTTTCTGATACCAGAATACCCCTTTAACTGCCAGCTGTAAACCGTGATTCCTGAGAACGATTCTTGTACTACAGCCGCATTTATCAGTATATGGCTTGCTTGGCTTATTTCTTGGCAGGTGACTTCTACCATCCTAAACACTCATGATAACATCCACATATCTCGTCCACTCAGGGATCCCTCTCGATGCATAGGAACAATATTTCCTATATGATGCAGCCAAGGATTCTGGGTAATTAAAAAAAAAAAAGCAAATGAGACGGGAGACGTGTGCTGATAGATCCTTATTTGCATCCTGTTGCTGAACATGATTATGGTGCAGTATGTGTGCTGTCTGGCAGTGATTGTTTACCTGCAGCTTTTAGTTTTCTTTAATCCAGGAGTGACAATGAATCTGATCCCAAACAAGAAGAACAGCGTGCAGGTATTGTTTACATGCCAGTGAATGAAGTCTCTGTGTTACCTGTCTGGGAAATGGATGGCGATGGAACTAGGACTGGACAACAAGGAAGTCTCAGTGTAACCATGTGGCATTTCCAAAAGTATGTTGTTCAGTTGGGGGGAGATTTCTCAAAACCCATGCAAAGCAAAAGTTGACCAGTTGACCATTTCAACTAATGTGATCGCTTCGGTAATTTTTTGAGAAGGCCTTTTAGAAATAAAAGAAGGGATCTGATTGGTTGCTATGTCAAATTGGTCAACTCAACAGGTTTTAATAAATCTCTCCTACTGAATATTACCATTGACATTAGTGCCTACAATAACTTAAGCCCTCTCCGTTTCTGAAGACCCCGCTGCTTCCACTATGTCATTCTTAGTTTGTTTCCTTACTTCTGCTGTTCAGAGAAGAATAAGACACACGCCCTCGTGAAGTACATCACACAGAGATGTAAATCGGTAGGAATATGAAATATCCACTCACACTATGACGTGGCGCTTAGAGCACAACACTTCAATACACAGTAGTTTTAAATCCCAAGTCCTGCAGCATGTGATCCTACTGAACACCGGCAATGCTGGTTCAGTTACAAGACAACCGGTAACAAAGGGAAAAAATGATCTTTTCTGCAGCACTGGTCTTGGTAAAGATATAGACCCGTTTTCACGTACTTAATGATAACTTAAAGCTTTATTTTAGCACATATCAACACATTTTTGGCCCGAAACAGGCCCTTCGTCAGTAAAGAAGCTTCCTGACAACAGGCCTGTTTCGGGCCAAAAAACGCATTGATATGTGCTAAAATAAAGCTTTAAGTTATCATTAACTACGTGAAAACAGCTCTATGAGGGAGATTTATCAAAACCTGTGCAGAGGAAGAGTGGTGCAGTTGCCCATAGCAACCAATCAGATTGCTACTTTCATTTTCCACAGGCCTCTTTAGAGGCCTGTGGAAAATGAAAGAAGCGATCTGATTGGTTGCTCTGGGCAACTGCACCACTCTTCCTCTGCACGGGCTTTGATAAATCTCCCCCTATATCTTTACCAAAACCAGCGCTACAGAAAAGAAAGTTTTTCCCTTTGTTACTGGCTACTTCTGCTGCTGTCTCCATCTTAACTTATGACTTTTGATTGTAGGACACATTGGGTATTGTGCTTTATGATACTGCTGCAATTCTACCCCATCCCAGCCTGCTCCAAATTGGAGCACATGGCCTGTAAACGGCTTTTTAAGCATTTCTTCGTCTTCCTACAGTTCTACGGTACTTCAAGGAGCCTGGTTTCTTCTCGTAGACCTTGGGCCTTGCCATGTTTCAGCTCCCCACTTATTTACCCCCAGATACTTTGTTGCAGCTGGATATGCTTCAGTAGATAAAGTTGCTCAGATTCTTTTTCTCTGTTGATACATTGTTGCAGCTGGGCATGTTGGAAGGTGAGGCTACTTATATTTTACTTCTCTTTTGATATATTATTGCAGCTTGACATGCGGAGGTGAAGCTGCTTGTATTCTGCTTTGTTGGAGCTTTGTAGTTTGCGATTCATTCATTGATGCATCGTGGGGGCAGGAGTACTCGCCGGGCCTTAGGTGAGCTCTTTCCATAGATCTGTGATGGGGTACCACAGTGTAAACACTTCCTGACAGATTGCTTTAGTAGAATGCCAGCAGCAGCAGAAAATAACTTCTGACGGGTTGTGAGCCTCCTGAAAATATTCACAATTTAGAGAGTGGCTTGGGGCCTGGACTGTGTATCTGTCAGGAGAGGAGAGCAGGAAACATTGCTGAGCAGGAAGCATGGGAACCACATGCTAGAGGCAGACCCATATTAAACTCTTCTCATGTTCCAGCATCCAATGTGAACATGGCCGTGCACTTGCGTAATCCCAGTGCCAGACTGACTAATAACTTCCAGCATGTCTGCCTTTGCAGGTTTTTAGTCCTGCACGGGTTAAGTAAGGCTACAGTCAAAGATAGTTTGAGGGGGTAGAAACAGCCTGGGCACCCATCCGCCAGGAGGTCTAAGAAGGATAGGGCCCCAACTACTAATATACACAACATAAATGTATCCTTTTTTTCCCCCCCCTGAACCAACAGGGAGTGTAAAATTAACCCGTTCACTTCTTCAGATCTCCATGACTATTTAGGTTTTTTCTTGCTTGTGTTTTTTTTTTTTTTTTGCCTAGGGATTTTCTATTCAGCGGGGCCTCACTATGTTTTATCCATGAAACCCTTATTGGCTTATAGCAAGGTTGATTGATATTCCTGGTATAGAGCCATCATATTCCACAGTGCTGAACACTAGATGTTATCAGATTTCCACAAAGACTCCCAAATAAGAAATCCTCCTATAACATTTGTTACAGGATGGTTTCTACATTGTGGCAACTTGCTGCTGCTGTTGTTTCCATGATACTCCATATACCTAACAGATGCACTTTGTTCTCACATACTCCACAATATGTGAATAGGATAGGCTCTGTTCACATCACATGTGAGCCTTCAATCAGGCATATATGTTGGGGGGATGTTGTGGGTTGTAGTGGTGAAGGGGTTAAGAGCGTTACGGTTTGTAGAGTGGATGAGCAGCTCTTGGTGAGGAATGTCTGGGCACCGTCCAATGTGTGCTCTGCATGTTTACCCTTCATAGGGTGGCATTTTAGATCACGCCTGACCTAATGTAGAGACATCCCAAAATATTGCTGTCTTGGCATGCATCCTACTGATACAGACCTCATAATAGCAGGTCATTATTCATCTTCCACCATCCGTCTGCAGGACCTTCTCGGGAGCAGGTCAGTGATGGAAATGGACCATCACTGCTTAAGACTTTGGATCCAACTGGTTAAATTGGCTATAGATAGCAGATGTGTCATCAACCTAATGTCTACAGCATCTGGCGGATGATCTGCTGGTTTTTTATTTTCATAATGTCAACTTGCCTAATTCTGTTATTTCTCCTGAATTATCAGAGTTTAGAGGGGTTGTCTTTTTCTTATTAAAATTATAGGCATGCTACCACATAAGCGTATAAAAGATAGATATTGGACAAACAAAGTTATTGCTACCTTTTAATACACTTTGCATAACTCAGTAGTAAAACCAGTGTAAGAAACTTTGTAATGTGTATTATTACATAAAAAATACCTTCTTCTCCACTTATCAGCTTAATCCTGCCAACCTTGCTGGGAGAAGATGGATCAGATTACATGCTGTCTACAGAAGCTTATGAAGAAGGGAATGGGAAGCAGAGGAGCACAGCTTGTAGATTCGTATAGAGGCAGAAAAGACACAAAAAAGCTTCTGAAAGCTCTAACAAGTGTTGTATCTTACCTCAGTGCTGGATTCACAGCGTACTTCAGTCAATGCTGCTCTATAATGTCCATTGTGATGCTGCTGCCTCTGAGGGTGTAATATAGAAAGATGAAGGGTTCTTGCTCGCCTATATTTCTAGGTTTGTGCAGTATGGGAGACCCTATAGCCGCTAGCCTACAGCCTGCAGTAGGGAAAACTAGGCCAGAGATAATGCTTCTCTTTACACACTGGATATCTTAGCTTAAATGGTCCCTTACTTTTCAACAAACCTCCCAGGATAACAGCTTTATGTGGCAGTCTGGCATTGAGCACCTTTGGAATGAACACTTTCCATTTGCCTTGCCATCTGACATCTCATGTAGTTCAGTGTTCATATGACTTTATCATAAACTACATCTTGTACCGTGATCCCATAGGCCACATTTAGCATGGCCTACCCTCACATTGTCTCTTTCTCAGTTTTTGCCTTAATCTTTGGTAATTTATTATGAAAACATAAAACAAAAAAACATAAAATAAACTTGTCCCCGATGCGACTGATGGAGATGCCATGTGACACCCGGAAAGCTGCTGTGTAAGGGTATTCAGAGCTCAGGCTTTGATATTCTCCGCAGCTCTGTGCTAGTAGTGACAAAGAAATTAAGTAGGTCAAGATTTCACCTCTCCCGTCTGCTAATGTGTTCCAAAGCTAATGAGATCTTCAGAGATAACCGCATTTACAATGGCGGGAGGTTGCTAAGGAGAGCGTGCATCCTCATTAGAGCCTCCGCGGTACACCCTGTGAAGTTCAGACTTAGCTACTCTGAATCTGAAAGAATATGGGCCTTGATAGCCTCGTGTCACCTTCCTGCCAGCCGTGCTGCAGCCACGACCATGGGTGCATTATTAGCGATTCGTCGTGTGCCACACGTCTGCTGTGGGCGTACCGCCGCTTTAATTGCTCATTTCTTTCCCTCTGTTCTGAATCCCTGATTTTAAGGCTCTGTCAACCCCCCCCCCCCCCTTTTCTGTGATCACAAGGGGGATTTTTTTTTTCCTTTTCGTTAACTGACCACACATTTATCTTGACCTTGCTGGACTTGATTGGTGTTTTTGTGTGTGTTGGTGCATGTGCAATTTTTGGAATTATTTTTTTTGTGTTTGTTTTGTTTTTGATTTTTTAATCTTTTGTTTTATCTTTATAATAAATTAATAAGTAAATAAAATAACTCTCTAAACACATGCTCTAATACAGTGGATAATGGGTTGCTTATAGTTGTATCCTTTCTAGACAATCCCTAAACACATCTGCAGCACAAGCCTATTTCCTATCCTGGTAGTTTGTCACAAAGGTGGGTAAGCTCACTGAGGCTTGTCTACGCTCGATACAATTGTCACAAACACCTGAAGAAAAAACCAGACCGGTTTCTTAACACACAGTACGTTTTTAAAGATAAAAGATTTTAAGCAAGCCAAGTGGATCACTCTATTGGCAGCGCCCTGTGATCCTCCGTGGAGTGTGGTTGGAGACAAACCCAAAATCGGTAGTGAGAAGTATTAGGCCATAGTGTATTTTAAACATCTGAACGCAAGCAAAAAATGGTACCATTTACTGACAGCAAGCAGAGGTTTTCAAAAGAGTGAACTATAGAAGGGCTTATTAAGACATGTCATTTTAGTGAAGGTTGATGGAGTGAAATGCATCAGATTTCTTAAGAGATGCTTGCCTCTTAGACTGAAATTAAATCTACAGCTGCTTTAAGCAGGTATGCGTCTCTTTTTGCTCAATTTTCTGTTTTAAATGATGATACATCTGTCGGAAACGTGTAGTCCCTACCCATTCCTTTTCAAAAGTGGCAATAGTGTTAAATCAGTGTTTCCAGCCGTTGGTTGTCCGGGCATGCTGGGAGTTGTAGTTTTGCAACAGCTGGAGGTACCCTGGTTGGGAAACACTTAATTAAATAAATTGCGCACACACATAAGAACAGATAATGGAGCTCACGGAGAATTGTCTGCTGTGGATTCAATTGTATGATCTTGGCAATAGTAAAGTTTGTGAGGTGGGTGGGGGTCATGCGTGAAGGTGCTATATATCACATACATGACGGGGTAACATGTCCGGCACAGCTCACTCATCTTCCCCATTATAAATGATATTTCCCATTACCAGTATGTGCACAGGCAGGCGGACCCCCATTTGGTCACAGTAGGTCACTCTGTATTATTTTTGGTTTGTCATCATGTTGATTCTTCATGGTGGTCTCGGATGCCTGGGTGGGCTCCCCTGTTCCTCACTCTTTTAGATACATTCATATTCACAGTCCCCTCCCTTTCTTCCTGGCAAATTTTTATTCCCCCCCCCCCCCCCCCCCCCCACCAAAAAAAAATAATATATGTCCAAACAAACTGCTTCCTCTTTAAGGAATATGCACTTATGTAATTCTTCCTGTCAGGAGCCTGAATATAGTATTCTTGCAGAGACCTCGAACACAGTGCTCTTGTGCCTCTATGACAGGTGGCGCTGGAGAGAGCGAGGCTGATTCACATGAACGAAGCTGGAAGGGCTTCTGGATCTTCAGCGTTTCTAGATTTATGGTTGTTTAGTATCAGAATGCCTAAGAATGAGTCGGCATCACAAGAACATCCAAATCAACCCACCCTCCATCCCAAACAAACTGCACCCTATTCACAGTACCACAGTGTTCCCCATAAGTGTCTCCTACTACAAAACACTCCTAGAGATGGTGTTAACCAGAGTGCGCTCTCTGTAGGCGGTGTCAGTCAGAGTGTGCTCCCTGTAGGCGGTGTCAGCCAGGGTGTGCTCACTTTAGGCAAGTCATGTGCGGGGGGCCAGGTAAGGGCCGGGCATTAAAGACCTATATAATAAAACATATTCAAAGAAGGGGCATGAAAACCACATAAAACATATAAAAATGTAAAAAAGCATAGGTATAGTCTTTTACAGGAGTATTTGGATGTTCAAACTGAACCGCGAGAAATGTCCGTGGTGGCGACCAATCAGGAAGCTGCCGGCATCCGTGGGACCAATTAGGAGGCAGTAGGAGGAGGCTGTCATCGCTGTGCAGGGTTGCCGCTGTGGGGAATGAATGGAAACGAGGCTCTTGAAGCTGATTGGCCGCTTGCTGTGAGAGGTGAAGAGGTGGCCAATCAGGAGCGAGCCGTACTGGGCTGTATACAGTTACGCTGTCATAGGGGAACATAGGCCGTACGGGGATATAGTCCAAAGATGTGTAAGGGGATAATGGGCGGGATGCTGATTGGCTGACCGTGATGTTAGATGAGCCAATCAGAGGGGGGACGTATAAGTCCGGGTTGCAGGTCCTTGTCGCTGGTGGCGATAGAAAAAAGTTCAAAAGTATCAGTCAATCGCTGCTGGACCGGTCCGGGTGGCGGCCAATCAGAATGGAGACGTGTATATCCTCTTCGGGAGATTCATAAAGGCATCGGCGGCAAATCCATTTTGAAGAATACAACCAATAGCTGCTGGGCAGGTCCCGGCGGTGACCAATCATGAAGAGGGATGTGTTGTAGTGCTGTCAGGATGCCGGTGTCAGACTTTATCGTCATCCGGAGGTCATTGAAGTCCAGAACATACTCGGAACTTGTCATGGAGGAGCTGTAAACCTGTAAGGGAGAAGGGCGGCTTGTTGTCAGCTTGTCCCGCAGTGAGGAGGCATCTGGTGCGGCTGTCATGATGTCATCGGGACCTTGTGCTGGCATCAGTGGGTGGATTACGTGACGTTTTCGATGTATTCATTCAGACCCGAGGGGGTCAAAGTTTTGAGGGTGAAGATCCAGAAGTTTTCACGTTTCCTCAGTACTGCAAAGCGGTGGGCTGTGTCGGCGGAGATGTGTTCAATGGGTGTGATGGTGTGACACCTGAAGTCGCTGCTGTGCTTTCCCGCTGCATGCCTGGAGACACTATGGAGTTGGTACCCCTTGCTGACATTAGATCTGTGCTTGTTAATGCGCTGATACAGTGGTTGGATGGTACGTGCGACGTACTGGAGACCACAGGGGCACTCGAGGAGGTAGATCACGTAGGAGGTGCTGCAGTTGATGAAGCTCTTGATGGGGTAAGTGATGTTGGTGATCCTGCAGATGAACTTGGTGCATTTGTTCTCAATGTTGTTGCAGCATTTGCAAAGGGGTTTGCTGCACTTGTATGAGCCGGTGACAGGTGGGGTGTCCAGCAGGGTAGTTTGTTTCTTTGGTGCTTTGAGTTTACTGGGTTCCAGCATATTTTTGAGAGACCTGTTCTTTCTGAAAGTGATATTAGGTCTGCGGGGCAGAATGTCTTTAAGGAAGGGGTCCAGCAGGAGAGTCTTCCAGTGGTCTGTGATGATCTTCTTGATGCACCCCCCGTCACCCTGCTCCCCACCCGGCGGTACCCTCAACTACCGTGGCACCCGGCCGAGCTACCCCTTCCACCTCACTCCCCGCCCGGTGGTACCTCCAACTGCTGCGGCACCTAGCGGAGCTACCCCACCACCCCCCGCTCCCCACCCGGTGGTACCCTCAACTGCCGTGGCACCCAGTGGAGCTACCCCTGCTACCCCCACTCCCCGCCCGGTGGTACCTTCAACTACCGCGGCACCCAGCGGAGCACCGGACACTACCGTCAACCACCCTCCCATCCAACCCGATCTTCTGGAATTCATCGACAGGCAACACAAGACTGACATCGACCACCCCAGCATTACTCCACCTCGGCCACCCTCCGGTCGCTTCGACTCACCAGCCAACGAGTCCTCCACGAGACTCCCTCATCACTGTGCACAGCAGCATCACACCGCCACGCACCCAGCAATCACTACACGCTGCAATCTGCCTCCCAAGACACCACCTCTTTTTTTCACCCCCACAGCCGGCTACCCGCTGTCTCCCCCTGACTTCCACAGTAACGAAGCTACCGACCTAGGGGACTTCTCCACGGTCAACGCCTCCCTGGCCGAGTCTTTTTTAGTCCTTCCCCCGGCCCTGAACTGCAACACCAAACCGCTCCAGGTGAAGGCCGTACAAGCGGGGATCATGAACCAGTACCTGGAGAAAGCCACATTGGCCCCGCCGCTGGAAGCATCACTACAAACCAGAACACAAAAAAGAAAAAAAAGAGGATGCAGAGGAGGAAAAAGAAAGAAAGAAACAACACTTCCAGTAAAAGAATCTGAAACACCCACTCCATCCTCCACCCACCTGGACACAGTAAAAATCTTCAATCTGTCCAGCAAAACTCTCACTGAACACCATGAGAGTGTCCTCCAGAAAGGTCTGTCTTTTTGCCCATCAGCCAGACCAAATGACTTTACCCTGTTCCTGGACCTCAATGCCTACATCAGGAAACTAACTACTCTTAAAAGACATTTCAACCTACCCAGCCACTACGCCAAAGAGACACCTACAGCTGCACAGACATCGGTACCTGCCACACTGATTGATCCTCCACCACATCACAGTGGACTCAAACCCAAGTCCCAGTTTTTTCCAGCTCATCACAAAGGCAACTTCATCGACACCTTCGCCGCCGGAGTATCAACTGATTTTGAGAGACTCTGCAAACCCTCCAACAAACCAAAGGGCTCCAGCAACCTCACATCTCAACAGAGAAAAGCCATCAAAGAACTGACAGATGACCTCGACATCGTCATTAAATCAGCCGACAAAGGCGGCAGCATCGTTTTACTTAACAGAACCGACTACCTGAAGGAATCACAAAGGCTCCTCTCGGACCGCACCTTCTACAGCAAGTTGTCAAGAAACCCCATCACTGACCAACAGAAAGAACTCAGCAAACTACTCAACCATGGTCTGACAGAGGGCATCATCACAAAGCAGGAGTACAACTACTATCTACCCAAAGTCGACAAAGACCAGAAGAACCCACCCGGCAGACCTATCATCGCCGGCATCAACTCCCTGACATCGAATCTGTCACAGTACATGGACATCAGCCTACAGCCATACGTCCAAGCGCTACCCTCTTACACCAGGGACACCACAGACTTCATCAGCTCCATCCTCGAGGTTAAGTGGGAAAGTCACTACAGCCTTTTGACTATGGACATTACCTCACTGTACACTATCATTGACCACCACCTGGCAATTGCTTCAGTATCCCACTTTCTTCAAAGTGATCCCACCATGCCACCACTCCAGCGCCAATTAATCTTGGACAGCATCCTCTTCATCCTGCAGAACAATACGTTCCAGTTCAACGGCAGCATTTACCACCAGTGCTGTGGCACAGCGATGGGGAGCCGATTCGCACCTAGTCTCGCTAACCTCTTCCTTGGACACTTTGAAGAGACTGTACTGTACAGGCATGAATTGTTCAATAACTGCATACTTTACAAAAGATACATAGATGACATCTTCATCATCTGGGACAGCTCTAAGGAAAATCTCAACAACTTCCTCACGTCCATCAATGAAAACTCCTGGAACATCCAATTCACCTCTAACCACTAAGGGGACTCCATTGAATACCTGGATGACATTGTCTACCACACCGAGGACAACCAGGTCCAGACTAAGACCTACTTCAAGTCAGTGGATTGGAACAGCTACCTCAACTATGACAGCTGCCACTTCAAGAAGTGGACTCAGAACATCCCCTTTGGTCAATACAAAAGAATCATAAGAAACTGCACCGAACCCTCAGACTTTGTGGATCAAAGTAGAATCCTGGACCATCGCTTCAAATCCAAAGGCTATCCCACCTCACTCATCAACCAGAGCAAACTCAAGGCTAGCAAATTCTCACAGAAAGAGTGCTTGAAACCTAAGGTCACCACCAATGACCCACCTGAACATACCCACTCCTTCAACTTCATCACTATCTACAGTGATGACCACAAAAGCATCAAAAAGATCATCACAGACGACTGGAAGACTGGTTGGCTGGTGAGTCAAAGCGACCGGAGGGTAGCCGAGGTGGAGTAATGCTGGGGTGGTCGCTGTCAGTCTTGTGTTGCCTGTCAATGAATTCCAGAAGTTCGGGTGGGATGGGAGGGTGGTTGACGGTAGTGTCCGGTGCTCCGCTGGGTGCCGCAGTAGTTGAAGGTACCACCAGGCGGGGGTAGCAGGGGTAGCTTCACTGGGTGCTGCGGTAGTTGAGGGTACCACCGGGTGGGGAGCGGGGGGTGGTGGGGTAGCTCCGCTAGGTGCCGCGGTAGTTGGAGGTACCACCGGGCGGGGGGTGGAAAGGGTAGCTCGGCCGGGTGCCGCAGTAGTTGAAGGTACCACTGGAGCAGGGTGACGGGGGGGCGCATCAAGAAGATCATCACAAACCACTGGAAGACTCTCCTGCTGGACCCCTTCCTTAATCTCTTCAGGACACAGGGCGTATGGATATGCCCTGCATTCCGAGTCCTTAAGGACCGAGGGCGTATCCATACGCCCGTGGGAAATCCGGTCCCCACCGCTAGCCGGTTGGGGACCAGAGCCGGATGCCTGCTGAAATCATTCAGCAGGCATCGCGGCATATCGCCCAGGGGGGTCATTATGTCCCCCCATGTCAGCGATGGCCGCGATATCGGGTCTCCAGTGACCCGCTGACCCGGAATTACTGGCTGATCGGGGCCGTCTCTGATGGCTCCGAACAGCCATAGCCAGCAGGGGTGAGGTGGCACTGGTGCCACCTCACGATCGCCTGATTCGTCGGCCGACCAATCAGGGCACCTGCTGCCGGTGTCACTCCCGCAACCCGCTCCGCCCCTCTTCCGGAGGACGTGAGTGGGTGTGGGAAGAAGACCCCAGGAGCTGGGGACTCCGATCCCCGGCGTCCCTGTTGGGATCGGGGCCCCAGGAGCGGCAGGAGCGGTACTGACCTGAAGCGGCGGCTTGGACCTGAGTGACAGCCTCCTGCTGTTGCTTAGCAACAGCTCCCAGCATGCAAAAAGGGCATGCTGGGATCTGTAGTTATGCAACAGCAGGAGGCAGACAACCACAACTCCCAGCATTCCCTTATGGGCATGCTGGGACTTATAGTTTTGCAACAGCTGGAGGCACATTTTTTCTATGGGAAAGTGTACCTTCAGCTGTTGTATAACTACAACTCACAGCTTGCACAAACAGCTAAAGTGCATGCTGGGAGTTGTAGTGGTGAATCTGCTGGTTGTAGTTTTGCAACAGCTGGAGGCACACTGGTTGTGAAACTCAAGAGTTTTTTTTTTTTACCTAACTCAGTGTTTCACGACTGGTGTGCCTCCAGCTGTTGCAAAGTACAACTCCCAGCAGTCACCGTACACCATGCACCGTACATGCCAGGAGTTGTAGTTTTGCAACAGCTGGAGGCACACTGGTTGTGAAACACTGAGTTAGGTCACAAACTCAGTGATACATAACCAGTGTGCCTACAGCTGTTGCAAAACTAAAACTCTCAGCATGTACAGTCAGCGCATGCTGGGAGTTGTAGTTTTGCAACAGCTGGATGTCCCCCCCCCCCCAATGTGAAAGTACAGGGTATACTCACATGGGCGGAGGTTTACTGTAAGTATCCGGCTGCAAGCTTGAGCTGCAGCAAATTTTCTGCCGCAGCTCAAACTGCCAGCGAGAAACTGCTGTGAACCCCCGCCCATGTGACTGTACCCTAAAAACACTACCCTACACTACACTAACACAAAATAAAATAAAAAGTAAAAAACACTACATATACACATACCCCTACACAGCCCACCTCCCCAATAAAAATGAAAAACGTCTGGTACGCCACTGTTTCCAAAACGGAGCCTCCAGCTGTTGCAAAACAACTACTCCCAGTATTGCCAGACAGCCACTGACTGTCCAGGCATGCTGGGAGTTTTACAACAGCTGGAGGCACCCTGTTTGGGAATCACTGGCGTAGAATTCCCCTATGCAAGTCCCTAATTTAGGCCTCAAATGCGCATGGCGCTCTCACTTTGGAGCCCTGTTGTATTTCAAGGCAACAGTTTAGGGTCACATATGGGGTATCGCCGTACTCAAGAGAAATTGTGTTACAAATTTTGGGGGCTATTTTCTGCTTTTACCCTTTTTAAAAATGTAAAATTTTGGGGAAAACAAGCGTTTTAGGTAAAAAAAAAAAAATTTATATATGCAAAAGTCGTGAAACACCTGTGGGGTATAAAGGTTCACTTAACCCCTTGTTACGTTCCCCAAGGGGTCTAGTTTCCAAAATAGTATGCCATGTGTTTTTTTGTTTTTTTTTGCTGTTCTGGAACCATAGGGGCTTCCTAAATGCGGCATGCCCCAGAGCAAGATTTGCTTCCAAAAAGCCAAATGTGACTACTCCTCTTCCGAGACCTGTAATGCGCCAGCAGAGCACTTTTCACCCCCATATGGGGTGTTTTTTGAATCGGGAGAAATTGGGCTTCAATTTTGGGGGGTATTTTCTGCTATTACCCTTTTTAAAAATGTAAAATTTTTGGGAAAACAAGCATTTTAGGTAAAAAAAAATTTTTTTTTTTACATTTGCAAAAGTCATGAAACACCTGTGGGGTATTAAGGCTCACTTAATTCCTTGTTACATTCCCCAAGGGGTCTAGTTTCCAAAATGGTATGCCATGTGTTTTTTTTTTTTTTTTTTGCTGTTCTGGCAGCATAGGGGCTTGCTAAATGCAACATGCCCCCAAAAAATCGTTTCAGAAAAATGTTCTCTCCAAAATCCCCTTGTCGCTCCTTCCCTTCTGAGCCCTCTACTGCGCCCGCCGAACACTTTACATGGACATATGAGGTATGTGCTTACTCAAGAGAAATTGGGCTACAAATACAAGTAAAAATTTCCTCCTTTTACCACTTGCAAAAATTCAAAAATTGGGTCTACAAGAACATGAGTGTAAAAAATGAAGATTTAGAATTTTCTCCTTCACTTTGCTGCTATTCCTGTGAAACACCTAAAGGGTTAACACGCTTACTGAATGTCATTTTGAATACTTTGGGGGGTGTAGTTTTTATAATGGGGTCATTTATGGGGTATTTCTAATATGAAGACCCTTCAAATCCACTTCAAAACTGAACGGGTCCCTGAAAAATATCGAGTTTGAAAATTTTGTGAAAAATTGGAAAATTGCTGCTGAACTTTGAAGCCCTCTGGTGTCTTCCAAAAGTAAAGACATGTCAATTTTATGATGCAAACATTAAGTAGACATATTGTATATGTGAATTTAAAAAAATGTATTCGTAATATACATTTTCCTTAAAAGCAGAAAGCTTCAAAGTTAGAAAAATGCTAAATTTTCAAATTTTTCATCAAATTTACGGATTTTTCACCAAGAAAGGATGCAAGTTACCACAAAAATTTACTACTATGTTAAAGTAGAATATGTCACGAAAAAATAATCTCAGAATCAGAATGATAACTAAAAGCATTCCAGAGCTATTAATGTTTAAAGTGACAGTGGTCAGATGTGCAAAAAACGCTCTGGTCCTTAAGGCCAAAATGGGCTTGGTCCTTAAGGGGTTAAAGACATTCTGCCCCCCAGACCTAATATCACTTTCAGAAAGAACAGGTCTCTCAAAAATATGCTGGCACCCAGTAAACTCAAAGCACCAAAGAAACAAACTATCCTGCTGGACACCCCACCTGTCACCGGCTCATTCAAGTGCAGCAAACCCCTTTGCAAATGCTGCAACAACATTGCGAACAAATGCACCAAGTTCACCTGCAGGATCACCAACATCACTTACCCCATCAAGAGCTTCATCAACTGCAGCACCTCCTACGCGATCTACCTCCTCGAGTGCCCCTGTGGTTTCCAGTAGGTCGTACGTACCATCCAACCACTGAATCAGCGCATTAACAAGCACAGATCTAATGTCAGCAAGGGGTACCAACTCCATAGTGTCTCCAGGCATGCAGCGGAAAAGCACAGCCGCGACTTCAGGTGTCACACCATCACACCCATTGAACACATCTCCGCCGACACAGCCCACCGCTTCGCAGTGCTGAGGAAACGTGAAAACTTCTGGATCTTCACCCTCAAAACTTTGACCCCCTCGGGTCTGAATGAATACATCGAAAACGTCACGTAATCCATACCCCCAGTCCACCCACTGATGCCAGCTAAAGGCAGCACAAGGTCCCGATGACCTCCTGACAGCCGCACCAGATGCCTCCTCACTGCGGGACAAGCTGACAACAAGCTGCCACCGAAACCACCTGTCTCTCCCCTCCCCTTCTACCTCTTTTCTCCCTTACAGGTTTACAGCTCCTCCATGACAAGTTCCGAGTATGTTCCGGACTTCGATGACCTCCAGACTAGATGACAGCCCGCCCGGACGACGATAAAGTCTGACACCGGCATCCTGACAGCACTACAACACATCCCTCTTCATGATTGGTCGCTGCCGGGACCTGCCCAGCAGCTATTGGTCGTATTCTTCAAAATGGATTTGCCACCGATGCCTCTAGGAATCTCCCATAGAGGAATTACACGTCTTCATTCTGATTGTCCGCCACCCGGACCGGTCCAGCAGCGATTGGCTGATACTTTTGAACTTTTTTCTACCGCCACAGGCAGCGACAAGGACCTGCAACCCGGACTTATATGTCCCCCCCCTGATTGGCTCATCTAACATCACGGTCAGCCAATCAGCATATATATATCCCCGTACGGCCTATGTTCCCCTATGACAGCGTAACTGTACACAGCCCAGTACGGCTCGCTCCTGATTGGCCACCTCTTCACTTCTCACAGCAAGCGGCCAATCAGCTTCAAGAGGCTCTTCTCCATTCATTCCCCACAGCGGCAACCCTGCACAGCGATGACAGCCTCCTCCTACTGCCTCCTGACTGGTCCCACGTACGCCGGCAGCTTCCTGATTGGTCGCCACCACGGACATTTCTCGCGGTTCAGTTTGAACATCCAAATACTCCTGTAAAAGACTATACCTATGCTTTTTTACATTTTTTACATGTTTTATGTGGTTTTCATGCCCCTTCTTTGAATATGTTTTATTACATAGGTCTTTAATGCCCGGCCCTTACCTGGCCCCGGCACATGACGTCACCAGCTCACCTGGTTTTGGCTAGTAGTACCAACATCTAGGTAGTCCCATGCAGGAGCCCTAGGGTATGTTCACATGGTCCACACAGACATTCCGCTGCAGCAGAGTCCCTTTGATTTCAATGAGATTCTGCTGCACTGTTTACAGAGTCTATTCTTTCTGCGGAGTCCGCAAGGAAATGCATTGCCGTCTATGAGACTGCACATTTGCGAGCCGTCCTAGCGCCCTGCCGGATCAGGCATGTGGAATGTCCACACATGTTTTTGGGGTGGACATTTCACACATTTTTCTAATGTGTGAACCCAGCCTTGGAGTCCTGGTTGGGAAATACTGATGCATCTTATCTAATGGGCTTGCCCCTGTACCAGGCCTGCAGGACAGTGTTACACTGCATACGGCTGCATCTGTAGTCCTGCTACCCTATGGGCATGCAGCAGTGTCTGTGGTACAGCAATATAGTAACATTGATGCTTTTAGGGCCTGTTCACACTATTGCAGGGTTTTAAAGGGGTACTCCACTGGCCAGTGTTCGGAACTAAATATTCCGAACGCTGTTTTTGTGCTGTGGGGGTCGGCCACGCCCCCTCAATGCAAATCCATAGTAGACTTACATTGAGGGGGCGTGGTCATAACTTCATGAGGGGCATGGCCGACCCCCGCAGAGCGAAAACGGCATTCGGAACATTTAGTTCCGAACTGTACTGTTTTGTGTAAAGAATTTCCAATTGTAATTGCTCTATAATAAGATATTCTAAAATGCTCCCTTGGACTTTGTTTTTCCCTTTTCTCACATGTTCAATATCTCAGCTTGCTGTCAGTGAATGGCAACATTCTTTTTTGCATCCAGATGCTAAAAACTATACCTTGTCCTAATATTTCTCACTGTGAATGAATTTGTTACAACTGTATCCAATCCCGTGAGCTAAACAGCCTGGACCCCAGACTAATACAAATCGCTGTACCGACACATTGTAGCAGACTATGGGGACATGAGAGACTTTTGTGCAGCTGTATTAAAGGGGTACTCCGCCCCTTGACATCTTATCCCCTATCCAAAGGATAGGGGATAAGATGTCTGATCATTATCTCGTCTGTGGCACCACAGACATCAGGTGCACACAGAGCGAACTCATGACGTCACGGCCATGCCCCCTCAATTCAAGACTATGGTAGGGGGTGTGACAGCCATCCTCCAATAGACTTGCATTGAGGTGGCGTGGCTGTGACGTCACAAGTGGGGAGCAGCCGGGACGTCACAAGCCTCTGGTGCTGCACCCCATGCTCTAAACCAGCGGTCCTCAAACTTTTTAAACTGGGGGCCAGTTCACTGTCCCTCAAACCGTTGGAGGGCCAGACTATAGTTAAAAAAAAAACTATGAACAAATTCCTATGCACACTTATATATCTTATTCGTGGACTACCCCTTTAAGTACGCAGCACAGTTCCCGCCACATTAGGTACCAGCTTAGTTCCTCCCACATTAGGTTGGCAGTATAGATCCCCCACATTTAGTTGGCAGTATAGTTCCCCCCACATTAGGCTGGCAGTATAGTTCCCCCCACATTGGGTTGTAGTTTCCCCACATTAGGTTGGCAGTATAGTTCCCCCACATTAAGCTGGCAGTATAGTTCCCCCACATTAGGGTTGGCAGTATAGTTCCCCCACATTTAGTTGGCAGTATAGTTCCCCCCCACATTAGGTTGTAGTTCCCCCACATTAGGTTGGCAGTATGGTTTCCCCACATTAGGTTGTAGTTCCCCCACATTAGGTTGGCAGTGTAGTTCCCCCACATTAGGGTTGGCAGTATAGTTCCCCCACATTTAGTTGGCAGTATAGTTCCCCCCCACATTAGGTTGTAGTTCCCCCACATTAGGTTGGCAGTATAGTTCCCCCCACATTAGGTTGTAGTTCCCCCACATTAGGTTGGCAGTATAGTTCCCCCAAATTTAGTTGGCAGTATAGTTCCCCCCACATTAGGCTGGCATTATGTTCCCCCACAGACATACAGCCTCCAGCCATACAGTGTATGGCTGGAGGTTATATGCCTGTGTACTGCCCCACTTCAGTGCTCCTACTACCGCTCCTCCGGTCCCGGGACCTGGTCGGAGCACTGAAGCTGACATGCCGGTGGTAAAACTTGCCAAGCTGGCCAGGCCACGTCCTGTTCACTGCTCCGCTCTACCGCACTCCATTGCTATGGGCGCACGCACGGGACGTCAGTGATGTCCCTGCGTGCGCTACCTCCCGGTGGTCCTTGCGTTTTTAAAGTAAACGCGGGGCCGCAGAGAGTTAGTAGGGACATGCCTGTGTCCCGAAAACATCTTTCGGGACACAGAGATGTCCTTAGGCAGCGGCTGCAAAAACACCCGGCGAGCCGTATAAATGTCCTCGGTGGCCGCATGTGACCCACGGGCCATAGTTTTTTAGGACCCCTGCTCTAAACAAATGCCGGGTGCAGCAGGAAGATCGCGGGGGTCCCCAGCGGCACGACTCCCGTGATCAGACATCTAATCCCCTATCCAAAGGATGTTTAGGGGCAGAGTACCCCTTTATGGATTGTCTAGGCTGGATACAAATGAAGCAAACCATTTGGCTGTGAATTTTTTTACTGATTGGGCAGTGTTTGTGCTTTATATCAATGGGGGATTATTAATCCTTGGATGCCTGGTAGCTAAGACGCCAAGATACCAGTATGCAACATTTTGGATTTTTTTTAGGTTCTGGTTCCTAGCAGTTTGTCCATACTTGTACTGAATGTCAATGTTGTGGTCCATGCTAGAGATGCCATAGGGCAACATTACTACAGTGGGCACTGCAGCGTTGCCCAGCACTCATATGCATTCCATTAATAACATGAAGATGAGTGGGGGCATCACCATCTGCTTAAAAGCTTTTTCTCAACACTTAAATCTTGCATTCCCAGGATAAGTTTTCTTCTGTCTCAGTCTTAAAGGAGTGTGAATTGTCATCAATCATAATTGAAGAGGCCTTGTTCTCTTTAAATGCCATATGGGCTGTGAGCTTATAGTGCGGGCGCGCAGGATAAATGTGTTATTCCATAGTTGTGTTTGCTTGGCTTAGAATGTATAATGGTTTGGAGGGGAGCTGCACATCCGTTATTGTCACACGTGAAGGATAAGACCTTTATGATCGATGACTGGGCACCGTTGAGTGATTTATGAAATCGTACCCCTTCCGTCTGTGCTGGGGGGCTGGAGTGGAGATGAGTGGAAGACGGATAGGACTTGGAACAACACAGACATCCCATCTGGCAGGGAAGATGCTATTTAAGCAGTGATTTGTTTTCTGATTAAAAGTTCTGCGTCTACCGCGAGCGCTCATTGCCATGTTCCCGACACACTTTAAATCCTGTTGTACAGTGCCGGGTGGAATTGTCCTCAGATAACAATGTCACACTGGGCTTAAACTTTGCTATTGATATTTTTTTATTTTCCTTTCTGGCTTACAAATGGTTCATTTAGCAGGAAGATATTGTCTTGTGTACGAGTTTCAGGTTAATCCTCATTGTGTGTGTCTGACCCTTGTATTTCCTGTGTGAAATATCCTTATAGGATCAGGATGTGAGAATGAGCAGTCTTAGTTGTGCTTAGTATGTGAACCCCTAAGATTCACTTGATCATTCCAGCTGGCTAGAGGGACATTGTGTCCCCTCACTTGGTTATAACACATTGTATCTTTCTTGGCCAGGGAAACCTTGTAGCTCCCAACTATCTGGGGAGACCTTGTATCCCCAACTGGCTGGACGGACATTGTATCCTTGACTGACCAGTGTGCCATTGTATCCCCCAACTGGCTGAAGCTACCTAGTCTCCCCCTCCCCAGACTGGCTGGAGGTACCTAGTATCCCCTACTCACCGAGGCAGCCTTGTATCCCCCAACTGGCCAAAGGGACATTTTATCCCAGAATGACCAGCATGAGATTTTATCCCCTAGCTTACTGGAGCGACCTTGTATCTCCTTACTGGCTGGAAGAACCTTGTAACTCCCCAAATGGCCAAAGGTGTTTTTCAAGAAGTGTCTTAGGAGCCACATGTTGGCCCTTTGGCCCACTGCGTGTTCCTGTTAAGAACTTCATCAACCATTGTTCATTAGTGACACCAAGGAAGTCATGACTTTAACATAACTTGAAACTATTATGAAAATAACTAAACTATGGTAGAAGGCCATATCCGTAGGCTAGTTTTGTATAGGCAGTGGTTTAGGACACTCCATAAGTTTGGGTTCCTCCTCTGTACCCCTTGACTGGCACAAGAGAACCTGTCATTGACCCCACACAATAAAAGCTGTATTCATTATAAAACCAAGACATCTGAAATAAGAAATATTCCTGTCCACAGTAAGGTGGAGTGTGGGTGCAATATATACACTGCTCAAAAAAATAAAGGGAACACTAAGATAACACATCCTCTATCTGAATGAATGAATTAATCATATGAAATACTTTTCACAAACACTCTTTACATAGTTGAATGTGCTGACAACAAAATCACACAAAAATTATCAATGGAAATCAAATGTATCAACCCATGGAGGCTGGATATGGAGTCACACTCAAAATCAAAGTTCAAAACCACACTACAGGCTGATCCAACATTGATGTAATGTCCTTAAAACAAGTTAAAATGAGGCTCAGTTGTGGGTGTGGCCTCTATGTGCCTGTATAACCTCCCTACAATGCCTTGGCATGCACCTGATGAGGTGGCAGATGGTCTCCTGAGGGATGTCCTCCCAGACCTGGACTAAAGCATCCGCCAACTCCTGCACAGTCAGGGGTGCAACGTGGTGTTATTGGATGGAGCGAGAGATGATGTCCCAGATGTGTTCAATTGGATTCCAAACTGGGAAACGGGCGGGCCAGTCTATAGTAGGGATCGACCGATTATCGGTTTGGCCGATATTATCGGCCGATATCCACGATTTTTGACATTATCGGTATCGGCAATTACCTTGTTGCAGGCAGCAGAACGTTCTCTACGGCGTCTACAGACTCTGTCACGTCTGTCACATGTGCTCAGTGTGAACCAGCTTTCATCTGTGAAGAGCACAGGGCGCCAGTGGCGAATTTGTCAATCTTAGTGTTTTCTGGCACATGCTAAACGTCCTGCATGGTGTTGTGCTGTAAGCACAACCCCCACCTGTGGATGTCGGGCCCTCATGGAGTCTGTTTCTGACCGTTTGAGTGAACACATGCACATTTGTGGCCTGCTGGAGGTCATTTTGCAGGGCTCTGGCAGTGCTTCTCCTGCTCCTCCTTGCACAAAGTCGGAGGTAGCGGTCCTTCTGCTGGATTGTTGCCCTCCTACGGCCTCCTCCACATCTCCTGATGTACTGGCCTGTCTCCTGGTAGCACCCCCATGCTCTGGACACTACGCTGACAGACACAGCAAACCTTCTTGCCACAGCTCGCATTGATGTGCCATCCTGGATGAGCTGCACTACCTGAGCCACTTGTGTGGGTTGTAGACTCCGTCTCATGCTACCACTAGAATGAAAGCACCACCAGCATTCAAAAGTGACCAAAACATCAGCCAGGAAGCATAGGTCTGTGGTCACCACCTGCAGAACCACTCCTTTATTGGGGATGTCTTGCTAATTGCCTATAATTTCCATTTGCACAACAGCATGTGAAAATGATTGTCAATCAGTGTTGCTTCCTGAGTGGACAGTGTGATTTCACAGAAATGTGATTGACTTGGAGTTACATTTTGTTGTTTAAGTGTTCCCTTTATTTTTTTGAGCAATGTATGTTAGACAAAGAACCTTAAAGGAGCAGTTCAGTTGTATTCCTGCTGCACAAGTTCGAGAGTTAGGAGCCTCAGGTCTCATCAGATGAAGAATAAAACCCATATTGTTTACTTAAGCGGGAACAAAGAGACAGCGCGCGCTTCCTGTAATTAACACGTAGGCGTGTTTTTCCAACTGACGGGAAAACTGAACGTCTGAGAGTTTTTTGTTTTTTTTTCCTCTCGGTTGTTTTATGACACAGCTTGTGTGTTAGCCTCTCATCTGTGAACCCTGGTTACACAATGTGGTTCTGACAATCCTCCGCCGAGATTCGTGTGGGTGTTTACTGGTTGCTACAATTAATGTGGCTTTCATGCCGTTCACTTACAAAGTGTCTTTTTCAGCATTTTGACTCTTTTTTTTTTTTTTTTTTGTCACAAAGGGGTATTTTAGAGGAGGCCTGCTGCTGTCGGCCCTTTGGGTCACCGGTGGCCATTCTGTTTTCATGATGTGCATGTAATAGGAGAGATTAATGTTTTTTTGTTTTTTTAATCACAAGAACCCTTTTTTAAGTACTATGTTAGTAAAAAAAAAACATCTGAGATATAGGTCCCATGGGACTTTCCTTAATACTGAATTTTCTTTAAAAAAATGCGACTACTCATGGGTACAACTACATATTTAACATGTCTTTGACAATAGTGTGAACATGGTTAAATTGTCTACCAGAAAAGCCTAAGGCTAACTTTCCACTTTTTCTGGCAGTTTTTGGAATACTGCAACTGCAGTTTTTGAGCCAAAGTCAGAAGTGGATCCATAAGGGAGGAGAAGTGTAAGTCCTTCCTTTATATGTCCTATTCGTTTTGAATATATTTCTGGCTTTGGCTCAAAAATTGCAGTGGCAGTTATCCAAAAACTGCCAGAAAAAAAAACAAGTGGAAAGTTAGCCTAAAAGGGTTCTCCACCCCTAGACATCTTATCCCCTATCCAAAGGATAGGGGATAAGATGTCTGAATGCGGGGGTCCCACCGCTGGGGACCCCCGCAATATAGCATGCAGCACCCATCTGTTTCTTGTCTGGAAGCGCTGGAGGCTCTGGGTTCCGTCCACGGGAACGGAAGTTTGTGACGTCATGACTCCACCCCCGTGTGACGTCACGCCCCGTCCCCTCAAGAAACAGGTGGGTGCTGCATGCTATATTGCAGGGGTCCCCAGCGGCGGGCCCCCCGTGATCAGACATCTTATCCCCTATCCTATGGATAGGGGATAAGATGTCTAGGGGTGGAGTACCCATTTAAATGATATTCGCTTTGGTCTGCAAATCATAAGGCAACCAGTAATCCGAGCTTGTATGCAAGCTTGGTGAAAATCACATGTCCAGGAATGCTCTTTAGTTGGACCTTTGGTCGCCCTTCTTTTGCTTCTTATTCATATGAGTTTGTCTAAATCTGTATTATAGGGATTGTTGCTTTGGAACAAAAAATGTTTGACCCCCATTGATGAACATAGGATATTCTGGAGCAATTTCCTGAAATTGAGAAGACTGACTATCCTTAACCTGTAGGTCAGAACGTGATGAAATGTGATCATAGTTGAGGAAAGGACTGTAGATCTAAAGCACTTTTGGAAGCCGGTAAGATGTACTGTTACAGTGATGGTCCACTTTGTACCAATGCAAATCGGTTCTTTGGGTTCACTTTTTATAGGACATGCTTATATCCATTGGGGGACAGAGATACTCAAAGTTCATAGATGGTGGTCAGAACATGCTATAGCGTGATCATGGGGGGGGGGAAGGGGTAATAGATCTTTTGGAAGGGAATAAAATATGGTGTTATAGCCATGACTCCAATTGATTTGGATGAATTGGATATGTTTTTTACCCTGTCCAGAATTTATAAATATTGGGGTCTATAATGTGATGTAGTATAATCATGGGAGGGGAAAGGGCTTTCTTTTAGAAGTAAGTAAGTAATAATAATAATATATTTTTGTTGCATTGATAACCCGTTTTTATCTGCACCAATATTTTGCGCATGCTTTTTACCCTCCCCTTGATCACATTTGCTGATACTGAAGCAGTTATAAGAGGCCGGCCACAAAGCATTAGATCAATGTAATAAAGCAATCTTAATTTTTATTAGATGTCTCCTAATTTTGTAAGGTAATCCCATACTTATTATAATTATTATATTTAAAATTATTATTATTATCTACAATTTCATATTACCAAGAGCAGAAAAACGGTGGAGTGGTAGTGGTTGTTACCCAAAGTCATAAGTGACGACAGATTATTGTATGCGATCAGTATCTAGATACACTAAAGATACGGTGACCGTACGTTTCTCGGCGTCAGAGTTTTTCCCACTGTAAACATTTTTCTTTCTGCTCTGATGTGATTTATCGCCTGTCATAACCTGCTGAGGATAAAGATGAGATGCAGATCGTGATGTGATTGATATATATATATATATATATATATATATATATATATATATATATATTTTTTTTTTTTTTTTTTTTAAGGGACGTTGCATAAATCCATTTGACATTGTTCGCTCCCTCTTTACCACGGTTCCTGCTATATCATCAGCATCAGGAGTCTTTCCTTATTGTTACTGGCAATGTCCCCTAAATGTAGCGGCTGTTCTCCTCCGCTATGCCTATGAGTCCTGCCTTGACATGCTCAGGAAAGTCCTTTTTCTTTTACAAGGATTAGCCTTTTATTAGGATTATCATAGTATAATACGGTAGTTTCCAATGCCAACAATAGGAGCATAGTCAGTCTACCACACCTTGAGGATGTAGCAAAGTGCTTGAGAAATGCTTCTAGGCTCCTTATACTTGAGATGTTCTGGAGCCCAGTGACCCAGGAACCTTCGAGATGTTCTGCAACCCAGTGACTTGGGAACCTTAGAGACATTCTGCAACCAGTGACCCGGGAATCTTTAACATGTTCTGCAATGTAAGAATCCCAGCATGTGGGACAGAATAACATGAAGCATCATCCCCTATCATGTACCAGAAGGCTCCTCTATTGTCTTGGAGACAAGTGGCTCCCTAAGGGACCCTTCAATAGTCCGCTCATTAGCTTCACATAACAGGGATGGTCTCCATAGCCTGCATTATACTAGATCCGACTCTTATAGGAGCAATGTAAAAATTAATTTCTCATCAATCGGCTACAGGTTGGGTTTGATGAATTAGGAGGGAACTTTTTTTTACCTTCAGCCCATCAAATCTCAGCCTAATAGAAATTTAATCAAAGAACATGGTCAATACTATTTTTATTGTTTGTAATTATTGAGCGCGGTCGTTTCCAGAAAGCCGTCATTAATATTGCATAATAATGCATATTGAATTCAAATTAGCAACCGTGAACCCTGCAACAATCGCATTGCCGGAGATTTCCTTAGTAATTAATTCTCCTCTGTGTTTAGGAACATCTATCACGGAGAGCGCTGTATCCACCATGTGTAATGAATCTTGTGCAATCATTACCATTAATAACGTCTTAATATTTTGCTCAGGCTCTGTAATGGCGGCACTGGTGTACTGCTACAATGAAGCTATGGAGAGTTGTCAGACCTTGGTAAGGGGGGGGGGGATCCTTCATAATGCACCCCAAAAGTATTCACTCAATGAGGGTGTGGTCAATGTAAACCTGGGCTCCACAAATCCTAGTACAGTAAAATATTGTGTAGTGGACACCTCCCAATAGGGAACATCTCCCAATAGAGGACAGTTTTTAATTCCCTGGCAGGGTCCCATAAGACTTAATGTATTTGCACCCTTCGAATAGGGGACATTCCCAATAGCAGATGCGGACACACCCAATAGGGGACAAAACACTCCCATTAGGGGACAAAACATCATTCACCTCCCTCCTTCCCTGATCCTCACGTGCCACTTTATTTCCCCTGTGCCAAATCATCCCCCCCTTTTTAATCCCCTGTGCCACATTATTTCCACTTGATCCCCCTGTGCTATTTCATTCTCCCTTTATTACCCTCTGTGCAAATTCATCACCTCTCTCTTTACCACCCCCTGTGTTATAACCCCCCCCCCTCCCCCATGCCATTTCATAAAGAGGGAGGTTAAGGGGGAATAAATTGGCACAGGGGGATCAAGGAGAAATGATGTGGCACAGGGGGAGGGGGAATAAGGTAGCACAGGGTATAAAGGGGGATGAAATAATTTGGGGGTGGTAATATTGCTTTTTATCATGTTTTATAGGTAATTACACTCTGGAGTCTTTCCCCAATAGGTCCCATCTCTCAATAGCAGACACTTTTTTTTATTCCCCATAAGTGTCCGCTATTGGGAGATTCTACTGTATACAAATAAGGTGGTTAGAGCACTATGATCCGTATACTTACAGGCACTAGGATCACAGTGCTCTTAGCACCTGAGACTGTGTGCGTAATACACTAAGATCCAGGTGTTCATCGTACCAGGTGCCCAATACACTAGGATCCTCCAGGTGCTCCAATATACTTGGACCTAGTTTGTCAATACAGGACCCATACTCAATGCTAGTGGTGCCTATCTTTTGGGGATTTTCCAGCAATGTGACATTTTTGGCAGCCTAAGAAATTTTTATTCACTCTTGTGTGAAACATGGATATAGACCATGTTGGATGCTTCATATCCTCCCTGGACACTGTACTTTCTTTCTTAGGGTATAGTAGCATACCTATATGCAGTATTTTATTGCTTGCTAGTATTGGGTAGATAAGAAAGACTTCTTAAGTACTTGGCTCCTTTCTTACTTGAGAATTGTTCACCACCCCTATGAACATGACACACTGTCTGACCATCTGATGGGACCTTTTGTGCAGTGCCATGAACAGTTGGTTGTTGCCAAGACTAACCAGAAGAAGATCTCGGCAATCCATTTTTGCATGGAATCAGCCATGGTTTGGTCAACGTGCTAGTTGTTTACAGCAAAATTTCGTAAGGGCATTGGTTTCCTATGTAATATCTAATAGGCTAATACAGGACCAGTAATGATGTCATCAGGTTCCCCCCTACCAGTTCATGATCTCCTATTTCTTGAAGAACAATCCGATGCAGAATCTACTTCTTTGACGTTCTCTTAGCTCACCTCATTGTTATCTATACATTCGTCTGAGACTTCTGAAATTGCCCTTAAATGTAAAACTAGTGATAAATGCTCCAATCTTAAAACAATTACTCCATAGTTCAGGCGGCAGAGAAGTCTTTCTCTTGTTGCTTGTTGACACTGACAGGGCACGGGGGGAGCCTGGGGGGTAGTTAACCTGTTGTATTTGTCTCCATGGACCCGACTAGATGTGAGCCAGAACTTCAGGGAATTCTGCTTGTGGGAGTTAGGAATAAATTAGACTTCTAAAGAACAGAAAAAGAAGAAGCGTTCCGTGATCTCTGTCACTCTGCGCAAATGGAGGATTTCAGAAACATATTTATTATCTATAATTTAACCCCCAGCACTCAGCCGTGCCCCAGCCCCCAGAGGAGTAAGAAACTAAGTGTACTGTATGTATGAAAGAGCTGAGGGCTCATTTATAGAATATAGAAATCTTGGCCGCGTATAGGGTATGTTCACATTTAGGGTATGTTCACACACTACAGAACTAGTGAGGAAAATTTCCTTGCTTAATTCTTCTTCAAAAAGAAATTATGCAGAATCGGTGTCTATTGCTGCGACAGTGTGACACCACATATACTTCCCTGCCACTTCTAAAAATATAGCGAAATAGCCATAGTATTCTGTATGCTTACAGTCCATTGGTGAGCTGGGGTTTGTTGCCCAGATTACTCTCATCTCCTCCTGTAGCCCAACCTCACCACCGAGCCAGAGCTGCCCCTCATCAAGGCCGATGCGAGATCTCGCGCACGCGCTGTGTCTTGGGACTGTCACATGGCTTCATGTCACTGATTAGAGGCAGCTCGGGCTCAATGGTCTGGTGGGGAACATGTTCATTCTTTTGGCGGATCAATTTCTGCATTGGAAATTTTCACCTCGGAAATTCTGCAGTGTAAAAGGGTCAGCGGAAGACCTGAGTGAAATTCCATAGTGTGAACATATCCTTAGATCTGGATTTGGTCATGAACTTGTTTCTCTTGAATTTATCTAATAGAACATCTGTAGAGATGATCTTGTTGTTGACTTTTTCCTGATCTTCTACAAAGGTTTCCCCGCTACTCCCCCATCAGCTGCATTCATCCACACGTGGGACAGCCCAAAATGTGGGGTGAATAAAAAATACTGGAATGACATGAGCCATGTTTAATGGAGATCTTCACCCCATGTGTCCTTATGGAGGGGTGAGAATTGGTTTATGAGAAGCTCAATGCATTTTGAGTCTGGATCAGAACCCTGTGTAAATGCTTTACAAGGCTGTGAGTGTAAAGGATGGGCAGAATAGCTACAACAATAGCGCAATCCCAACACGCTGTGATTGCAGTAAAGCATCAAAACCTTTGCAAAGGAAAAGTTGCCCATAGCAACCAAAGCAACCAATCAGATTGCATCTTTCACTTTGCAAAGGCCTTGTTAAAAATGAAAGAAGTGATCTGATTGGTTGCTATGGGAAAATTTTCCTCTGGACAGGTTTTGATCTCCCCTTGTCTCTATTTGAGAGTCTATGGCTATCCAGTAGTTGCACTGTAACTCCCATCATGCCTTGACTGCATTCTGTTACCTGTGGTACAGTCCCAAAACCCATTGCGCTTACTGTGCAACAATATGGACTCCATATAAAAAATGTCTCTGAGCGTGCGGTCAGTGGTTGCACACAACCAAGGTGCATCATGCCCTGACAGCCTTTGTATTGCATGACTACAGCTCTCAATGTGCCCTGACAGCCTCAAGTTACCTGTCGTAGTACAGTTTCAGAACTGTACAATCTAGAGTCCATTGTGTCCCGACAGTCTTTGGATTGGGATTTGTAGTTTTGCAACAGCTACAGGTTGGGGAACGCTGCCATATTGTACCTGTGTATGAATAATGTTATTCTAGCATGGCTTCCCCTGGGTTTATTTCAACTTTAAGGGTTCACGGCTAGAAAAACATGGCTTATTTGTCCCCAAAACACTGCCACACCTGTCCACAGGTTGTGTGTGTTATTTCATCCTAACCATATACCAGACACTACCTATGGATTAGATACAATGAGCAACGCGCCAGTCTTAGAAGTGACGGATTCTGTGACCATCAAGGTGTTATCTGAACATATGATGTGACTGTGTATGTATAATCTAGCATTGTTGTGTATGTGATGTATCTCTTCCCTCATTGTAAATTATTGGCCTACAAGGGGTTAATAGTACACGTGTGGCAGAAGAGAGGGCACCATGATCCACCTACATCATAAATGTGAAGGTTCCTCTTGTAGGAAGGAGCGTGGACGTCTCCAGAGTCTGGTAAAAAGGGCTGTTTGTGCCCCAGGGCCATTTTTGCACATTATGCACAGATCCAGCCAAACATTTAAAGACGGAGAATTGTGCCAAAATTATTATCTGTCGTTTTCTGCCGGAGAGGGGAATACCTACAATCCTGTATTGAGCCTTGCGAATCCGGGATGAGATGCCTGTGTAACCCTTGCTCTGCTGCAGTGTGCAACATACAATTCATATGGACCTGGACACTGCACCCCATGTAACAAGACTCCAAACTGTGCAGGGAAGAAAGGGTTAACTACTGTAATATCCATGTAACATAAGGGAGCCATTATCTGGATAGTCAGGCTGCATATAACAGCTCTACAGAGGGGGATATATCATATAATGTGCAGCACTGCGACACAGATACATAACACACTGTAACAACACACTTATGTGTATACACAAGCAGTGTGCAGAAATAATGTGGATACAGCAGCATGCAGTGCACAATCATATACCGTAGATGTATATACAGCAGCATGCAGTGCACAATCATATACCGTAGATGTATATACAGCAGCATATAGTAAACAATCATATACCGTAGATGTATATACAGCAGCATGCAGTACCCGATCATATACCGAAGATGAATATACAGCAGCATGCAGTGCACAATCATATACTGTAGATGTATATACAGCAGCATGCAGTACACAGTCATATACCGTAGATGTATATACAGCAGCATGCAGTGCACAATCATATACTGTAGATGTATATACAACAGCATGCAGTGCACAATCATATACTGTAGATGTATATACAGCAGCATGCAGTGCACAGTCATATACTGTAGATGTATATACAGCAGCATGCAGTGCACAGTCATATACTGTAGATGTATATACAGCAGCATGCAATGCACAGTCATATACTGTAGATGTATATACAGCAGCATGCAGTGCGCAATCATATACTGTAGATGTATATACAGCAGCATGCAGTGCACAGTCATATACTGTAGATGTAGATACAGCAGCATGCAGTGCACAGTCATATACTGTAGATGTAGATACAGCAGCATGCAGTGCACAGTCATATACTGTAGATGTATATACAGCAGCATGCAGTGCACAATCATATACTGTAGATGTATATACAGCAGCATGCAGTGCACAATTATATACTGTAGATGTATATACAGCAGCATGCAGTACACAATCATATACTGTAGATGTATATACAGCAGCATGCAGTACACAATCATATACTGTAGATGTATATACAGCAGCATGCAGTGCACAATCATATACTGTAGATGTATATACAGCAGCATGCAGTGCACAAACATATACTGTAGATGTATATACAGCAACATGCAGTGCACAGTCATATACTGTAGATGTATATACAGCAGCATGCAGTGCACAGTCATATACTGTAGATGTATATACAGCAGCATGCAGTACACAATCATATACTGTAGATGTATATACAGCAGCATGCAGTGCACAATCATATACTATAGATGTATATACAGCAGCATGCAGTGCACAAACATATACTGTAGATGTATATACAGCAGCATGCAGTGCACAATCATATACTATAGATGTATATACAGCAGCATGCAGTGCACAGTCATATACTGTAGATGTATATACAGCAGCATGCAGTGCACAATCATATATTGTAGATGTATATACAGCAGCATGCAGTGCACAATCATATATTGTAGATGTATATACAGCAGCATGCAGTGCACAATCATATACTGTAGATGTATATACAGCAGCATGCAGTGCACAGTCATATACTGTAGATGTATATACAGCAGCATGCAGTGCACAGTCATATACTGTAGATGTATATACAGCAGCATGCAATGCACAGTCATATACTGTAGATGTATATACAGCAGCATGCAGTGCGCAATCATATACTGTAGATGTATATACAGCAGCATGCAGTGCACAGTCATATACTGTAGATGTAGATACAGCAGCATGCAGTGCACAGTCATATACTGTAGATGTAGATACAGCAGCATGCAGTGCACAGTCATATACTGTAGATGTATATACAGCAGCATGCAGTGCACAATCATATACTGTAGATGTATATACAGCAGCATGCAGTGCACAATCATATACTGTAGATGTATATACAGCAGCATGCAGTACACAATCATATACTGTAGATGTATATACAGCAGCATGCAGTACACAATCATATACTGTAGATGTATATACAGCAGCATGCAGTGCACAATCATATACTGTAGATGTATATACAGCAGCATGCAGTGCACAAACATATACTGTAGATGTATATACAGCAACATGCAGTGCACAGTCATATACTGTAGATGTATATACAGCAGCATGCAGTGCACAGTCATATACTGTAGATGTATATACAGCAGCATGCAGTACACAATCATATACTGTAGATGTATATACAGCAGCATGCAGTGCACAATCATATACTATAGATGTATATACAGCAGCATGCAGTGCACAAACATATACTGTAGATGTATATACAGCAGCATGCAGTGCACAGTCATATACTGTAGATGTATATACAGCAGCATGCAGTGCACAATCATACTGTAGATGTGTATATACAGTAGCATGCAGTGCACAGTCATATACTGTAGATGTATATACAGCAACATGCAGTGCACAGTCACATATTGTAGATGTATATACAGCAGCATGCAGTGCACAATCATATACTGTAGATGTATATACAGCAGCATGCAGTGCACAATCATATACTGTAGATGTATATACAGCAGCATGCAGTGCACAATCATATACTGTAGATGTATATACAGCAGCATGCAGTGCACAGTCATATACTGTAGATGTAAATACAGCAGCATGCAGTGCACAGTCATATACTGTAGATGTATATACAGCAACATGCAGTGCACAATCATATACTGTAGATGTATATACAGCAGCATGCAATGCACAGTCATATACTGTAGATGTATATACAGCAGCATGCAGTGCACAATCATATACTGTAGATGTATATACAGCAGCATGCAGTGCACAATCATATACTGTAGATGTATATACAACAGCATGCAGTACACAATCATATACTGTAGATGTATATACAGCAGCATGCAGTACACAATCATATACTGTAGATGTATATACAGCAGCATGCAGTACACAATCATATGCTGTAGATGTATATACAGCAGCATGCAGTACACAATCATATGCTGTAGATGTATATACAGCAGCATGCAGTGCACAATCATATACTGTAGATGTATATACAGCAGCATGCAGTGCACAATCATATACTGTAGATGTATATACAGCAGCATGCAGTGCACAGTCATATACTGTAGATGTATATACAGCAGCATGCAGTGCACAATCATATATTGTAGATGTATATACAGCAGCATGCAGTACACAATCATATACTGTAGATGTATATACAGCAGCATGCATTGCACAATCATATACTGTAGATGTATATACAGCAGCATGCAGTGCACAATCATATGCTGTAGATGTATATACAGCAGCATGCTGTGCACAATCATATACTGTAGATGTATATACAGCAGCATGCAGTACAGAGTCATATACTGTAGATGTATATACAGCAGCATGCAGTGCACAATCATATACTGTAGATGTATATACAGCAGCATGCAGTGCACAATCATATACTGTAGATGTATATACAGCAGCATGCAGTACACAATCATATACTGTAGATGTATATACAGCAGCATGCATTGCACAATCATATATTGTAGATGTATATACAGCAGCATGCAGTACACAATCATATACTGTAGATGTATATACAGCAGCATGCATTGCACAATCATATATTGTAGATGTATATACAGCAGCATGCAGTGCACAATCATATGCTGTAGATGTATATACAGCAGCATGCAGTGCACAATCATATACTGTAGATGTATATACAGCAGCATGCAGTACAGAGTCATATACTGTAGATGTATATACAGCAGCATGCACTGCACAATCATATACTGTAGATGTATATACAGCAGCATGCACTGCACAATCATATGCTGTAGATGTATATACAGCAGCATGCAGTGCACAATCATATACTGTAGATGTATATACAGCAGCATGCAGTACACAATCATATATTGTAGATGTATATACAGCAGCATGCAGTGCACAGTCATATACTGTAGATGATGTAGTTTACAATCATATGGATAACGTACACAATTCATTTGGAAAAGTCTTCAGACCCTTTCACATTTACATTATTTATTAATGTTAGAATGTTAGAAATCTTTGCTAATTTATTGAAAAGGAAAAACTAACGCATTGCAGTGACATAAGTATTCAGACCCTATACTCAGGACTTAGTTTAAGCCCATTTGGCAGACATTAGAGCCTCCAGCCTTCTTGGATATGATGCCACAAGGTTTACACACCTGGATTTGGGGATTTTCTGTTATTTTCAGCAGATCCTCTCAAGCTCTGTCTCCTCGGTTGGGGACAGTCAGTGGAAGCCATTTTCATGTCTCACCAGAGATGTTCGATTGGATTGAAGTCAGGGCTCTGACTGGGCCACTCAAGGACATTCACAGAGTTGCCCCTAAGCCGCTCCTGTGTTGTCTTGGCTGTGTGCTTGGGGTCATTGTGGGAGAGTTATCAAAACCTGTGCAGAGGAAAAGTGGTGCAGTTGCCCATAGCAACCAGAGTTATTTATTTTATTTTAATGAGGCTTCTGATAAATGAAATAAGCAATTCTGACTAGTCTTTCCATCCCAGCCACTGAAAAACACCTCCACAGTAGGATTCTGCCCCACAAGTAAGGTCCGTTTCCCCTTATCTCTTAGTGTGATGGGGCGGACAGCTCTAGGAAGAGCTCTGGTTGTTTCAAACTTCTTCAATTTAAGGACTTTGCTGGCCACTGTGGCCGCTTCTTGGGAACTTTCAGTGTAGCAGAATGTTTTTTGTACCATTCTTTAGATCTGTGTCTCCACACAATCCTGCCTCTGAGCTCTACAGGCAGTTCTCTCGCCTCACGACTTGGTCTTTGCTCTGTCTTGTCAGCTGTGATATCCTGTATAGACAGGACTTTGTCTACATAAGCAGATGAAACTACCACAGATGACTCCAAGGTGTAGAAACCTCTCAGAGGGGATCAAGAGAAATGGGAGGAGCCTGGGCTAAATATCACGTGTCATAAGAAAGGGTATGAATACTTATGTCCATGGGAAAATTTTAGTTTTTCCTTTTTTAATAAATATAATTTCTTAAATTCTGTTTATACTTTGTCATTCATATTGGGTGCAGAATGATTGTGAAAAACGTGATTTTTGTTAACTTTTATTTTAGCACAGGGTCGCAGTATAACTTATGAAAAGATCTAAAGCAGTGTTTCCAAACTAGTCCGACTCTGGCTGTTACATAACTACCATTCCCAGCATGCAGCATGGGAGTTGTAGTTTTTCAGCAGCTGAAGGCACATTCATTAGGAAACGCTGGTCTAAAGACTTTCCAAATGCATTGCATATACATCACCATGTAGTGCACGTATAATGTTCATACACATGCTTTCATGAGTATGCAATTTCAATAATTGTATAATATACAAGCATGCTGTGTACCTATACTGTGCAAATAATGCAAATACAAGCAGAATGTGTGTGGATATATATATATATATATATATATATATATATATGTGTGTGTGTGTGTACTTGATTGTTAAAAATATATATACAATATATACGAGTTAACACTAAAGCATGTGCTTTGTATAGACATAGGCATGCGCATGTATACAGAGATATATTAACACTGTATAAATAATAAGAGCTGTCCAGCCTCTTGTACCAATATTTTCAGGTAAATGCTGCTTGTTATTTACCACATGGCCCAGACATGCTGCGCTGAATAATAGCCACTGTTTGGACCAATGACCTAGATGTTGGTGATGTAGGAGTATTAATAGATATAGCCTGCAGCTGGCACTAATGCTATACGGTAGGGATCGACCGATTATCGGATTGTCCGATATTATTGGCCGAAATTCACGATTTTCTAAGTTATTGGTATCGGCATCTAACCTGCTGATAATGCGGGCGCTTTAAATCAATGAACTGCAGCAACTTTTGCGGGACCAGAGGCCGCCACCCGCTTCTCTCCCCCTGCCTGTCCTGAGTCCAACCACCGCCGCTGCCCGATTGCCTCCCCCCTGACTATCCTCTGGCCAGAGACCGCCGCTGCCTCATTGCCTCCCCCATCCCCGGTTTTATAATTACCTGTTCCCGGGGTCTGCGCTACTTCTGGCTCCAGCGGTGTCCTGAGCTGTCACTGTGCGCCGGGCCACTGACTGTGACATCGTGTTGAGGACGTCACTCGTCATTGCGCAGCGCACAACAACAGCGCAGGACGCTGCAGGAGCCAGAAGCAGCGCGGACCCCTGGAACAGGTAATTATAAAACCGTGAATGTGGGAGGTAATGGGGCAGTGGCAGTCTCTGGCCAGAGGAAAGGCAGGGGGGAGGCAATCGAGCAGCGGCAGTGATTGGACTCAGGACCCCAGGACAGGCAGGGGGAGAGAAGCGGGTGGTGGCGGTCTCTGGCCCCGCAAAAGCCACTGCAGTTCATTGATTTAAAGTGCCCGCTTTAAATCATTGATCTGCAGTGGCTTCTGTGGGGCCAGAAATAGTTTATCAAGGTATACCCACACACACACACACACACACACACACACACCCTAATTTTATCAAGGATATTTGTGGGGGGGAATTAAAATGCACTGAATATTGGTATAAGTTATCGGCTATCGGCCTGAAAGTTCACAGGTTATCGGTATCGGCTCTATAAAATCAACATCGGTCGATCCCTACTATACGGGTAACCCTATACAATCAGCTATATGCTGTCTTGGTGTCCTCCTGTATGAGCAGGCTATGCTGGGACTTGTAGTAAGCTAAAAGCTGTTGTCTCCCAGTTACTTGGTGTTGTAATTCACAGCCATTAGGCGCTGATATTTGACTCTGTCGTTTACTAGAACCTGCAATCGATGGCCATCCTACATTTCTGGAAAGGGCACAGCCCAATTGTACTGCCCTGCTTAGCAGCAGATTTTGTGTACATATAAGCCTGGCCTCTCTGGAGGAGCTTTTTACAATGTACTTAGTGCATCGCCCAGGGCCGGGCTGCACGGCCTCTAATTGCCTCCGGATCTCCATATTTATGTTGTAGACTGTTTATGAAGTGTTGTGTTACAGAAGAGGGATCACTTAATCCGGCCCGGGAATGATTGATTGATGCCAGTCAAGCATTCCTGCAATTCTCCTTGTAGCCTCATAATAAGTATGTTCTTCACGAGCGCCTAGCGCAGCTTATAAAAGAGCAGCATTCATTATAAGCCAAGACGAGAGGAGGCAAAGGCAGATTGAAACATTTCAATATACATCAACTCCCAGTTTTTCTTTCAGGATTTTTTTTCTATGGTTTGACTTCTTAGTTAACTACTTTCTGCCATTTTGCAGGTTGTAGACTTCCATCCTGACTGGTGTCAGAAGCCATGGTCTATGGCAAGCATAATAATTTTTATCAGGCTTAAATTATAGGAAAATGTTTTTGTTATATTTTTGTAGTGTTTCTGGATTATGTACTTTAGGCTAACAGTTCCTGTTTTCTGCAGTTCACTAATCAGATTTGCTGTATAAATTGGGGCAGAGTCAGCAGAGTCATCTCCTCATTAGAGGGCTAGAAATGTCACAATGGACAGAAACTCTATACACACATTCCTGGCTCTGTATGCAGCTGCCCTGGACTATGGGGAAAAGTCTATATATCATCCTTCCTATTAAGAATGTATTAAAGGGGTATTTCCATCTCTAAAGGTGGGACCTACATCTAACAGACATTGAAGGCTTATCTTTAGGAAAATGTAAAAAAAAAAAAAGAACCCTAAAGACTTTAAGAGTGTTTACAAGCCAGTTTGTCTTGGCCAGGGTATTTAGATAGAGTCCTAGGGAAGGTAAGTACATTTTTGTATCAGTTAAGGAAGTAAATATGTGTTAGAAATATACAGTAGAGAGGAAAGTACCTGGCACTGCTTTACGGCCTACCGTCACTTGTTAGCCTTTTTGATTAACACGTTAATGCAGTCCCTCCATCTGGTGCAGGTGGTGGCGGTGCAAGCTTGTAAATGCAATGTAAATAAACGCAATGTAAATGAAAACGGTGTAGAAACAGAAACAAGCGCACTCACCACGTTGGTTGCTTCATCTGTGAAACTTTATTGGAGACATCCAGGTACAGGGGTGCAATTGCAGGGGGACAACAGGAGGAGGAGGTAATCACGGACTAAGGAACCGTCTCACGCGAGACAGTTCCGTAGCCCATGATTACCTCCTCCTTCTCCTCCTCCTGTCGTTCCCCTGCACTTGCACCCCTGTACCTGGATGTCTCCAATAAATTTTCACAGATGAAGCAACCAACGTGGTGAGTGCGCTTGTTTCTGTTTCTACACCGTTTTAAATATGTGTTAGTGTTCAATAAAAACCATGTTTGGCACTCCTGTTAAAAAAAAATAATACTAATAATAATAATTTTTGTTCTTGTTAATAGTAATTGGAACATTCACCCATCTTCCATAGTAAGCTGGTGTCAATGTCCATCACCTAAATAGAGCATTAAGTCTGCCCATCTACATGGCTGTATTATATACCTTTTCTATTGTATGACTGTTGAAAATAGAATGAATGTAGGATTGTATTATAGAATTTCTTCAAAGAGTTACATCAAACCCAAGAGGAAGCTATTGAACAACAGAAGCAACACGTTCATATTTTTAGAACATTGTGTTTTTCTTGGCCAATAAAAAGATGGGAAAAAATGTAAACTTTTATAATAAAAAAAAAAAAAAAACCTTCTGCACCGGTGAAGAGGAAATAAAAAACCTGTGACCCTTGCGACAACATAAAACGTCTAAAGAATATGGCGGATGTTCACAGATGCCAGCGGATAAATGTTCCAGATCACAGTACAGGGCACCACAGGCTCTGTACTCTGTAATTGCAGTTTTGTAAGCTTTTGTGTCCAGGAGAGGAAATGTGCCCCGCTCAGGAGAAATGCAAAGCTCCCAGAGGACAGGCACTGCGTGGGTAATGAAGAGATTTTCATTCATTGGCGCCTCGTGCTGATGTCTTAGGGTTGTCACATTGTGCATTACAGCTGTTAGAGCTGGAGGATAATACCTAATGCAGGGACAGTGGTAAGTCCTGGACACTTATCTACATGAGAGTTTCTATTACAGTCCATTATCCATCCTTATATTAGAGTAACTAAGACTACTCTACTTTTGACTGCTTTCACCAACATCAAGTTAGGAATTACTTTTAGACACTACAAGGTTATTCCAACAATTTGGTTGAAACCCATCAAAATGTTGACTGAGCCCACAGATTTTGGCCGGACCAGCTGACCATCTAATATGCATGGGTATGTCTAGGAAAAGAGGATCGAGCAGTTATGTTTAAATATGCCAGAGCCTTTGCTTTCAAGGGAGACAAGAATGTATTTGAAGGGGGATGAGAAGGGTGGAAATCAAGTGTTTGGCGGACAGCTACCTAAGGTGTATTGCCACCTGTAGAAAGAATTTAGATGGTCGGCTATTGTTTTTTTTTTTTTTTTCTCTGTTAACTGGTTCTACCTTTTTGTATGGTAGACCATTGTAATCCAGGATTACTCGTACAGTAAAGAACCCTTTCTTATATTGATCCAGATAGCTACAAAGGGGACTCAAATGCTAGTATTCAAAATAAAAATATCTTTATTTAAAGGGTAGTTCCCACCATCCTATTTTTTTTTTGCTAGCCCGTTCCCCCCCCCCCCCCCCCCCCGCTACGGCACTAGCCCATTCCCTCCTCCGCCCCCCCCCCCCCGCCCCGCATACCCCATTCCCTCATTACACTTGCAGTTACTGCAGAGTCCGGCAGCGGGCGTGCAGGGACAGCGGCGGCAACGAGGCGGCGGCGATATGCGGGAGGAGTGGCCTCCCAGCCAGTGGCCGGGGAGCCAATGCGCTCGCTCCCGCCTGTCTGATTGACAGGCAGGGAGCGAGTGCAGCCTAACTGAAAAAGGACTGATTGCCACTCCAAAATCAGTCCTTTTTCAGTTGCCGGTTTTTAAATGTAAATTAAACCTTTTTAATGAAAAAAAAAAAAAAAAACAATAAAAGCATATTAGAGATATGTTGTAGTACATAAGTACTACAACATATCAAAAAGTAAAGTTGGTGACAGTGCCCATTCAAGTCAAAGACTAGTCAACTATAAAAACTATAGAAAGGAATATGGAATAGGATAAATATTAACATGGAATGTATGAAATAATAGACAAAGTACCAAAGGCCATATAGGCCATAAGACCCCTTGTCATTTTGACTTTAGTCGTTTCATATATTTACCATGCTTAGAGTAGTTGTGTCAAATTCTTTCATGTTCAATCACAATGAACTTGATGCTCATATCTGAAGTTCACTGAACAGGGCTAGTATAGGGCCGGTGTGATGTGCTATATAGGTTCTTGGAAGCATCTCTAGTTGGTGCGTTTGTATGGAGGTGGACTATTGGCAGATCCAGTTGTTGGGCAAATGACATTTTGGAGCTCATGTAATTTTGGAGTAGTTTTCAAACTTTCTTTTTATAGAGGATTAGACTGAATACATGGATTTTTTGGACAGGGCAACACCCCTTGATGGTAAATGGCAACGTAACATATCTGTGATGTCGGAGAAATGATCCTGATAATAACTGGCTGCTAGCAAATTCTCCTCGTCTGCAGAAAACGGCAGCGTTAATTTCTATGCCTGCCATACAATACACCTGAAATAATGAATGGATATCACCGTACCGCTGAGCTGATTATGTGTATGTTAAAAATACCCAGAAATCTTTTAATATACCTTTTCATTTGCAAATCAGAGAGGAAAAAAAAAAAAAAGATAATAGTTGAGTTTCTGCATAAAACTGGTTTTGACAGATATTCCCGCCTCACTATAATGTTTCCTCAAATGAATGGATAATAGATCTATGTTTAACTGTGCGGGATCTATCCGGCCGCTAATATATGCAATACGCCCCGCGTGTATATATACAAAGGTATGTTATTGTCAATCACCCGTTCGTCTAGTTAAAAAAAAAATTGAATTAATAAAGATGTAGATAGGTGAAAATGTTCGCTATAAGAACTCATCGCTGCATGTCAGGATTTGTAGTGTTGCCGGGTTACAATCCAGAAAGATTATCCAGATAATTGAAAAGGATCCGGTTGTTTTTGTGACAGGGGAGGGGGGGGGAGAAAAAAAACTTTTTGGAAGTTTTCTATGACATGTAGACAAATTACAGCACTATAAGTACTTAGAATTAAATGGCATCAGAAAGCTGACAACAGGCGGGAGAATATAACGGATCATTTTACAGCAACACAAAGGATAGGGATAGGCAAATTTTCAGAAATCACATTAGTGTAACATTTTTCCGAGCAGAGACGCCATTAGACAAAAAGTGTAAATTGCATCTTGTAACAAAGTAAAGGTGTTTTCTGTGTTTAAAGGTAATTTTGTAATACTGTCAGGATTACTTAAACTCTCTCCTCGATTAAATACCTAAAGACAAGGACCCCCTGTCGTGCTGCAGAGAGCGACAATTTGCTACGAATTGAGATACATTTTGTATTTTGCCACGTTCTCGGTGGCGGGTGAGTTGCATAATTTGTTCCCCCCTCCTTTAAGTGAAATAGATACTTAACTTTGCGATCATTCTTAACTCTGCCGCTCTACTGTTCACATCAGATTCACTTCGCCCAGACACCATGCTCAGAATTGTCACGACGCTCTTATTTACTCACCTGCAATGCCAATAATTTCAGTCTTCTTGCATCATGGTTCTTGGAAAACTACCTCACTGATATGGTATCATAATGTGTTTAGAATTTTTTTGTATTTAGATAAAGAAAAAAATCTATGGTTTGGAATGTAAGGTTAACATAATTTTTTATTATTTTTTTAAATATTTTTTATTGTGTTTAATTTCTTATTTCTCCCTAAGAGTGTGTTCGTGCCTCACAGTCATATTGCAGCAGAAGACACTATTTGACTTCAACACATGCACCCAAAGGGTAAGGTCACACACAACAGAATTGTGGGTTTTCCACCACAGAATTTCCATTTAGAAAATCTACAGTATTTACAATAGCAGCAAAGTGAATGAGATTTAAGGGGAAAAAAATATTTAAGTGCTGTTTCACATTGTCTCCATTTAAGGGGGCAGGACCACAGCTGGCCTGTTTGCCACAGACACCTACTTTTCCTAAGTTGTCTGGCCGATCACAGCCCTTATTCCCTGCCACTATGCCATAACATAGTGCTGGTTAAAGTGCACATAAATAAACTGTCTGGCACTGTGCTGTGGATGATTTACACAGTACAGTACAACAGATGAGTTATAGAGGGAGAAGGGGGGTTACTGATGCACTGTCTTTGTAAGCTGATTAGAAATAAGGAAACAGCAGCACAGCAAGGAAGGAATTACACTAAACTGAACTAATGATGATGGCAAGCTAAAGGGAGGGAGAGAGGGGACATTACATTCAGGAGGCAGCACTGTGTACATACTAGTAGAAACACAAGGGGCAACTTCCCAAAGCTTTATGGGTGGTCAGAGATGAGAGGAATGCCTTTGATTTGCCTTTTAAGGACACTGTCGATTTTGTGAAGAAGAAAAACAGGCTCAGCTTGCATGTATACAACCCACACTCTACCTCTCTCTGGTAAATAGCACCAGTCCCTGCCTCACTTTACATATACAGTCTTGTTATCTTTGTTACTAGAGACAGATAGAGCCTCACAATAGGCAGTAGACTGCAGATTGCAGAGAAGGGAGACACCTAGTGGCCAAGACTTAAGAACCATTTTTCCTGAAGTAAAGGTCATGTATGATAATTGAATTAGCAAATCTGGCTATCACTTGGAGATAAGGTGTTTTAAAATGCTGGAATCATTTACTTTGTACAATCCGAACTGAAATGTTTTTATGTATTGCAGATTTTCTTGCTGCAGGTTTGTGCGCAAATAGGCTTAATTTGTTCCACTGTGGAATACCTGCAGCATTTCCATTACTTGTGTCAGTACCCTAAATCTGTCTGGACAATCTTTTAAGAACCCTATGGATGCAACAGTTTACTACACATTTCCTCCTTTTTCTTTTCTTTTTTTTAATTCTCGCTACAGTTCTCAGATTTTTGAATATATTCCATCCCTTGCACATTGTTAGGATATAGATGAAAATGTCACAGATTTTTTACACTAACATCATTGCTTCCATTCTCAACATGCCATGTTTGAGAGACGTGTTGTCGTGCAAATCCTGATGAATCCTCATGACTTAAGGTGGCAGTAGGTGAAGCTGAGAAAGACAGTAATGTGAACAGAGACTTCAGGCCCCGAATCCTAGGTCTGTTTGTTGTAGTGAGAAGTTTATCAAGTTCCATTTGTTTGGTTTAATTACGACTAATAAATCTGTTGTTGTAATCAGCAGATAAATTGTGTAGAGAACGCGAGAGATAGTGTACGGTGCGAGAGGCAGGATCCGCGCGTGAGCGTCCACCGCCTCACAGCTGTCCTGGCAGATGGGGATGTGGGTGTACGCTCGTATTAAGGCTTGTTTTCAGTGGCTAATGTGAAATAAAAAATGCACGGTAGAACATGCACTGATCGAGCCCTGTGTATCACTGCTTCCTACTCCAGCTCTGCTGCCGATGGTTAACCCACTCAGCTCTGTCATAATACTGTACAGTGTCGGAGCCAGCAAATTATTTACTGAAAAACATTGGGATTTTTTACTGTTCTCCAGCTGTTGCGCAATTGTAACTCCAAGGAGGTGAGAATTTTGGTTTAGCAAAAGGTGAAGCAACACAAGTTGGAGACTAATAGTCAACAACCATCATTTCCTCTTCTTTTTGCTGTCAGCATCCTACTAAGTCCTTCTGACCAACATGGCCGCTGTCGCATGAGCCGTTCATATTCTTAACATTTATCAGAATTGGCCCTGCTTATAGTGTATGCAATTATGGGGACTGCTTGGGTCTCCAGCCAGTGTATAAATGCTGCCGGGGACCATACTGTGCACCTGACTGCAATAAAGTTTCTCAAATGGACATACAAAAACAGCAAGCATGAACTTTTGGCTTCTCTAGTTGTTCCGTGCTCGTAACATTCCTTCCCTATGTAGGACTGGTTCAGTTGTGGCCGATTTAATGGATAATTACCGCTGTCACCAAAATGTTTTAGTTTACAGGTAATCAGACCCAAATTACTTTTAAGGAAATTCTTGGGTTGAAGATTTGGTTCCGTCGTGTTCTCCAGGATTGGTCTGGAAGTAACAAGTCTCCATAGTCACCCGTTTCCTTCTGCTTTCTTGATGCTGCTAGTAATTTGGTGTATATTGGGTTACCCAGTAACATTATACAGTGTTTGTTTTTCCAGCATTGAAATGTGTTTTCTGATGGATCCGCCACAAAGAATAGTAACCAGCTCGCGGATGACGTCGACCCAACGCATTTATTATTTTTATACTCTGTGCTGGAGTGGTTAAGTTACTGTACTTGGTCTTTGTATCCCACAGCATATTATAATCTCAGCATTGTAAATAATATTCGAAGAAATCTGTTCACATGCTGCAGGAAAAATCCACAGGGAAATCTAATTCTCAATCCTCAGCATGTCCAATTCAGATTCACCTCATCTCCAACTTTTTTTTTACTATTGACTTCAGTTGGAAAGTAAAAATCTGTAATAAATCTGCAGTGTTCCAGATTTTGCAGAGTAAACTTTGCAGATCTGCAGCTGATTCTACAACTTTTTATGTATCTACACCTACCTTCGCAATAAATTGGCAACAACGACAATAAATCTGCAACCGAAACATACTCAATTTTTACGGAGTTGCCACCGTAGACCTACATGCTGTTACACTGCGAATTTTGTGTAGAGAAGTACAGTTGTCCATGGTGGTTCCTCTGCAGATTTTCTTAACATCACAGTGGATTTTTCAAAAAGTGAAATGTGACCTTCGCTTTTGAAAAATCTGCAGAATGTCAATTGTTGCTTGAAATCTGCTGTAAATTTATTGGGAATTTTTTACTTTAGTTGGGGAAGTCCAAATCTAATAAATCCACAGATGTTGCAAACTTTACTTTAGATCCACAACAAATTCTACAACTGACCAAATATTTGATCTTTGTAATAAAAAATATACCCCCCCCAAAACTGCAACTAATCTGCACCAAAATCTGCATGATTTTCAAAGCATGCGGCCGTCCCCTCAAGATTGCGCCAGGTCAGGAGATCCTTCTTGGAACTGAATGTTGGAAATTGTAGTTCTCCAAGCGCTTATTGGTAACCTGAGTCCAGATCTGCTGAGCTGCCAGGGATTGAATGGCTGATAGATGGCGGCCCCTGTGGCTGCGGGGCCCGGAGGATGCTTAGTATCCTTCCATCAGTTCCTCATTAGTCCTCAGATAGTGTTTTAATGACATCTTGAGAGCCCCACCGCCCGGCCCTTGTACTATTTATGATCCCAACTGTGCTAATGTGCACTTAATGAGAAATTCTTGTCTCGTGTATAAATCCTGCAGCCAGCATTCAATTTATTGACAGATGTTTGCTTGGGCCTCTTTAAAATTACTTCATAAATCTTCCAGGATAAAAGCCTCAAGTTTGGTTATATTAAGACAGGGCTTTGTTGACAGTTTCAGATTTAACCCTTTAATCGTACGACCGGCCTCTCGGCTAAATGGCTGTTTATGGCTGTGGATCGACGGATACGGGTTTATGATGTGTGTGCTGCTACAAAGCCCATATAATGGTGTTGTACTGACTAAGGATATAGGAGGATGCAGTCAATAACTTCATGGTTTTGGCATCTGAAGCTAACCAGGTGCTTAGTGGTCAAGAATGCTGGGACATGCAGTGCCCATCACTGGCAGTAAACAGATCTAGTAATACAGACTGTAATTTCCTTGCTGATTAGTATTAGCTCTGAGTATGATAGGGCCTCACTCCAGATAGCTGGACGTACATACATGCTCTGGTGGTCCACCCCTGTAGTGATGACTACCCGTCACAGCCATGAAGGTTCCATCATTGACCCGTCATAATACTGCGGTTAGTTGAATAGATTCCTCCACCAGCTCTGGTAATCCCTTCCAGAAAAAAATTAGCCTAGAAGTCAGGACCTGTCATGTTTTGCTTTACACAGAGAACCCATTGATGTGAATGGACAGTGTGTAATACTTTATTTCCCTTCTTTGTGGCACTGCAGAGAAATTGACCACTTACTTCTAGGTTTCGACATAGATTACAATTTATGGACTTTTCTCACAAGTAGGGATTTTCCAAAGCAGATATCTCCCTCAAAGGGGTGTATACTTATATAAATGACATGACCTAATACAATACAGTCACTACCATGTACATAGTCCATTAGCTGCTTAGCATTATTTTCCTGCTCTGTGTTGGCAGCTATTTACTGCTGATGGGCATAGTCATGGCAGCAAAAGCAAGAAGACACATTGTCAAAGCACCTCTTGACTTGTATGAAATTCTCATTTGGCTTATAACAGAGAACAGTAGCTGATACTAGACTGTGATGCTTCAGCATTGGTAGCTGTTTTGTTCGGTCTGTATCAGTTTTCCTAGTGGATCATTGGGGATGAGTGTGTACTTGCTAGGTAAGTGCACACATTCTTCAATATTTCACTAGTATATGTGCTATTATATATGTGAAAAGTCACCTAGGAACATACCTTCCTGCTCCAAATTCACCAAAGGTCGCACACCACTTTATGAATTAACCGGCTCCTATGCCCATGCTACTGGTTTAGACTGCTTTCCAGGGCTGAAGTGACATGGTGGGAGTTTGTGTGTAAATGAAGGTGCTGCGACTTTTTGAGACTTTCAGAGAAAAGTCGCAGATAATGAATCAGTGCCCACTGCATAAAACTAATCTAAAGCACTGCAAATGGTAGTTCACTTTCAGATATGATCTATAGCAAAAGTCACAGGGGAAGTGACAGACTTTTTTTACACAATTTTAGATAAAAAAAAAAAAATATCTAAACATCTTGATGAATTTCCCTCATTATCCAGAACTCATAGGAAGAAGAATTGCTCTGGATATATGTTCAGAGCTTCATCTCCACAGCCGGTGGTCATCCTCATGTAATCTTCCCTATAGAGCAGCATGGTCAGATCAGCGCCAGGCCATCTTGTAAGCGTTTACCCATCGTAGCAGGATCTGTGTGATGCATTGTGGCTGGCCCGTCTAATCCTTTTAGTTAACTTCTCAGTGACCTCATTGCTCCCTGCACGGATTCGGCAGTGCGCTGTGTCACGCCTGATGAAGTGTTGATGTTGATAGGAGCGGAGAGAGGCGGCCTTGTTCTACACGTCTCAGTCTGTACTCTATGCTACCATGATAAGAGCTGAGAGACAGAATGGAGATTCCTGCCAGGCCTACTGGGTATTCACTGTTCATCCTGGCTCAGCCGGATCACTTTGATAGCCGTGGCCTGGTCTGTTGTCTGCTCACGTTTTATTCCTAGGGATCAAGTACAAGATACTCTTTATCTTGCTAATTTTTCTAGACACCTTGCTATTTTTCCTGGCTGTGAGCGAACCTCCCAGCACTACACATGGCAGTGATGAGGCTGGGTATAACGGTAAAATACGTTAAGGATAGTGCGAACCTCGCTGCAACTACAACATGCTGCTGAAGCAAGATAGAAGGTTATTCTGGTATAACTGACGACACAAACCACTATATCCCATACAGTTGCATAAGTTGCCCATAGGCAGCCATGTTAAAGAAGCATAAAAATGCAGTATTTACTTCTTGATAGGATGGGTTGATGGGTTTTGCCTTGAATAGTATAGTCAACTATCCCTTATTTTCAGTAGGAATTTTTTTCAGTAGGCATAAGTTTAAAGAGGCATTTTCATTTCCACATTTATGGGATATCCATAATATATGCCATAAATGTACAATAGATGTGGGTCCCACCTCTAAGACCATTTGGAAATTAAGGACACCTGTCTATAGCTGGTGGTGATCAGAAAGCTACAAACTGCTGAGATAGCTGCTTTAAACATTTTGAGTAACTCCGTTGACCCTAAAGTGTCTGTCATTTCAAAAAAGTTTGGATCAGTCTGGGTTTAAGTGCACTTCCCTTTTGAAATGATAAAGACACTTTAATAGGAGTTGTGTAAATAGTATAAGCATCACAACCAGGCCTGTGGGGGCCAGTGATCCCCGGATAGGTGCAGTCCCAGTGGTGGGACCCACGTTTGTCAGGCAAGTTTTGACTTTGGCCACTTTGACTTTCAAATAGTCCAACTGTTCTACAGAGATCACATTTCCTCATCTCCGTATAAAAGCGAGAGGTTACAAAGATGGGTGACACATATATATGTATAACATAAGTTTCACCATTCACGATAGTTGATGGTCACTGCTCATCTCCTCCCCCTCCTGATACACTGACCTGTGCACAGGTCACAGAGCATACCTACAAAACTCTCCCATGGAATCCTCATATAATGCCCCCTCCCTTTTCATGAGCTCATATAATGCCCACTCCTCTTCATGACCTCATATAATCCCCTCCCAGAGCTAAAATGATACCTTCTTTCCTCCTGAGCTCATATAATGCATGTAATGCCACCCCCTTAATCCTTCTGAGCTCTTAAAATGCTCCCCTTTTCCCCCGGAGCTCATATAATGTTCACCTCTTCCCCCAGAGCTCAAATATTGCCCACCTCCTGAGCTCATATTGTCCTCCTCCTCCCCTGTAGCTCATATAATGCCCCCTTGCCCCCTTCTCTCCCTAAATTCAGTCCTTTATACACAATATAGGAAGCTGTAATGCATGGGCACATGAGTCTGAAGTGCGGCTCTGGTGCTTTCTCTTGCTGTCATTTCGGGTTTCACGTCACTGTGTCACATTACATGGCCTGTGTGTGTCACATCCAGTTCTATTTGTCGGTGCTGACACATCACAGTCCATCTGATCCTTCAAGATGGCATCACAATGGATCAGTGGCAGAAGGAGACATAATATGACAGGAGCCTGTGTGCACTCACAAATAGTCCAGTATGGAGAGGGGAAATCCGTATAATCCAGAGATTTCCCTGCTATGTTACCCGCCAGCATAAGCGTAAGACAGGAGTGTTGGGCATTGGGAGGCAATGGCTATGAAACCCTTGCTTCTCTGTATTTGTTACTTTATGTCCAGTTCAGATGTAACCAGACAGTATAAAATTTTACCCCTTAAATTAAAAAGAACAATAGTCATATGGGAGAAAGTTGCACAACTACAACACAGCGAAAAAGGTTTGCGATTGCTCCTTCTGCAAGAAAATGTGCGTGAACCGGCAAAAGAAATACATGTAAATGTACCACTATAGAAATCAATAAACAATGGTGTATACATTCTTAGCATTGATTTCTATGGGACTATGGCATAGCTGAAGATTCGTCACTTTAGCATGATGTAGTATGTCTTTGGGACATATATCTTTTCAGGCCATTTTTAGTTCCAAGATATTTAGTGAGTGGTTAGGTGGGTTGAGAAGGAGCCCCTGTCGTGGGGTGATAATATACCCATTCCCCGGCCCGCACTAGCATCCGTCTGCTCCGACGGCTTGTCTGAGAGCCGGCCTATCACATCGGCCCTAATAAGAAGGCATTGCCGCTGTCACATGAAATGATCGGCGAGCTCTGAAATAAATGTGGGTCTGAAGGAAGGCGGCTGGAGATGTAGAGCACATAACAATGCAGAGCAGCGCGCAGCGACCAGCCGCTGATCTGTGCTGCACTCAGATGATCAGTCATAGGGAACAAGTTGGGCCATTTCCTGTCACCAGGAGGGGGGTTAAAATCAGACCAGCAGGACGGATGGATAGGGTTACCGGGAAGGTGTCCTCACTACATGTGGGCTATAAGGGGTGCCACTGATTAACGGGGGCAACAATAGCATGGCTAGAACAACTATAAATGTCAGGGCTGTCTGTATTTAGAATGGAAAATTGACTACGGGTGCAGAAGATACTGTTAAATTCCTGTTATGTAGCATCCGATAATCCAGAATAACTGCAGCAGAATGTGACAGTATAATAGCGAAAGATGCTGCCATATATTATTATAAAAATGAATGCCGTTTCTAAGGCCTTCCGAAAATCCAGCGATCAGGTCTCATCAATGCGAGGTTAAAGAACTTCAAGTGTACGCCCATATACTGGGCAGATCTTATTGTATCCATTCTTTCTTGTAAGATGGTATTAAAGAAATCCTCTAATTATGTGTTTCCCAACCAGGGGGCCTCCGGCTGTTGCAAAACTACAACTCCCAGCATGCCCGGACAGCCAAGGGCTGTTCCAGGCATGCCGAAAATTGTAGTTTTGCAAGAGCTGGAGGCCCCCTGGCTGGGAACACCGGCTGTAACTTTAGGAAGGACTCTGGGGGGAGTGGAGCAGTTGCCCATAGCAGTGGAGCAGTTGCCCATAGCAACCAGATTTCAGCTTTCAACTGCAATATGGTTGCTATGGGCAACTGCCCCCGCTGTTCCTTTGCATGCCATGCATGATAAATCTTCCCCTACTATCTCTGTTATAGTGTATCAGTACATGCTCTAATAATGGTGCATGCAAAGTCCAACCAAAGCACTTCCATTCAATAACAGCAAGCAGGGATCTTTAACGTAGTGAAGAATTAGTCTGTAGTAAAGAAGTCTGAAAAATGTTGAAAATGCTGAAGTGGCATCTCAGCACCAAGGTCTCCCTTTACAGCACTTCCAGATAGTGCTGCAAAAGTAGCCTTGGTTATCTCCCTCTGGCATCATGGAAGAACAGATACAATGTAGCAAAACCTCAGCTGATAATTAATTTGCATGGGGGAAAAAAAAACAAGATTCTGCCAGCTGGGCACATACATGACGGATTGGTGCCTCTTCTGCAGGTGACTCGCAGGGTTTGTCACTTTTTGAGTATTTTTATCAGCGAGGCGCAGTCACATATTGTTGCCATTTGTCACGGTATAAATATACATTGTTCCCTATATGGCATTTGTCCTACTTAGAGCATTATCAGGGCCATCAATCATAGGTAATGCCTGTGCAGCTGGAGGCAGATGAGGTGCGGCGGCGAACGGGCATCTGCTAACACGCGCTCTAATCCAACGAGACGATCGCAATATTTCACTGTGACGTCCATTTATGAGAATATGTATGTAGTGTATTCGTGTGTACAGATCTTTCATATGATGGCGGCGGCTGTACTCCGCATGAAGGAGCGGCGCACCTGAAGCAAGAGCATGGCTACAATCAGTCTTCTGTTCATATACGTTCTGTAAAATATGTGTTTTGCTCTAGATCAGTGTTTCCCAGCTGTTGCAAAACTACAACTCCCAGCATGCTGGTTGGAAAACACTGCGCTAGAAATTCCTTTAGTCCAGCACTCAGCAATGCATATAGTGGGGGAAAAAAGTATTTAGGCAGCCACCAATTGTGCAAGTTCTCCCACTTAAAAAGATGAGAGAGGCCTGTAATTTTCGTCATAGGTATACCTCAACTATAAGAGACAGAATGGAGGAAAAGAACACAGGAAATCACATTGTAGGATTTCTAGTGAATTAATTGGTAAATTCCTCGGTAAAATAAGTATTTGGTCCTCCACTCAATACCTTTATTATGGCACCTGCTTGAACTTGTTATCAGTATAAAAGACACCTGTCCACAACCTCAAACAGTCACACTCCAAACTCCACTATGATCAAGACCAAAGAGCTGTAGAAGGACACCAGAAACAAAATTGTAGACCTGCATCAGGCTGGGAAGACTGAATCTGCAAGCAGCTTGGTGTGAAGAAATCAACTGTGGGAGCAATTATTAGATGGGAGACATACAAGACCACTCATAATCTCCTTCCATCTGGGGCTCCATGCAAGATCTTACCCTGTGGTGTCAAAATGATCACAGGAACGGTGAGCAAAAATCCCAGAACCACATGTGGGGACCTAGTGAATGACCTGCAGAGAGTTGGGACCAAAGTAACAAAGGCTACCATTAGTAACACACTACGCCGCCAGTGACTCAAATCATGCAGTGCCAGACGTGTCCCCCTGCTTAAGCCAGTACATGTCTGGACCCGTCTGAAGTTTGCTAGAGGGCATTTGGATGATCCAGAAGAGTATTGGGAGAATGTCATATGGTCAGATAAAACCAAAGTTTAACTTTTTGGTAAAAGCTCAACTCGTCGTGTTTGGAGGAGAAACAATGCTGAGTTGCATCCAAAGAACACCATACCTACTATGAAGCATGGGGGTGGAAACATCATGCTTTGGGGCTGTTTTTCAGCAAAGGGACCAGGACGACTGATCCGTGTAAAGGAAAGAATGAATGGGGCCATGTATCGTGAGATTATGAGTGAAAACCTCCTTCCATCAGCAAGGGCATTAAAGATGAAACATGGCTGGGTCTTTCAGCATGACGATGATCCCAAACACACTGCCTGGGCAAAGAAGGAGTGGCTTCGTAAGAAGCATTTCAAGGTCCTGGAGTGGCCTAGCCAGTCTCCAGAACTCGACCTCATAGAAAACCTTTGGAGGAAGTTTAAAGTCAATGTTGCCTAGCGACAGCCCCAAAACATCACTGCTCTAGAGGAGATCTGCATGGAGGAATGGGCCAAAATACTAGCAATAGTGTGTGAAAACCTATAGTGTGAAGACTTACAGAAAACGTTTGACCTCTGTCATTGCCAACAATGGGTATATAACAAAGTATTGAGATGAATCGTAAGGAAAGATAAAAATTAGAACTCTCCGGGAAGGCGCCATCCGGAGAGTCCTAATTTTTATATTTTCCTTATGATTTATCTTACCGGACCTGGAGGTCACGGGTAAGGACGCTGAGGCTGCCACCTCTTCGGACACTACTCCCAGCGAGTCTACATGCACATCAAAGTGTTGTACTCTTAGAACAACACCACACGGTAAGGTGCAATAATCTGCACAGCTCACTCCAGCAACTCACAGTACTTCACTAGGAGCGCACCTCTTCTTTCCATTTACCTTTCAAAGTATTGAGATGAACTTTTGTTATTGACCAAATGCTTATTTTCCACCATAATTTGCAAATAAATTCTTTAAAAATCATACAATGTGATTTTATGGATTTTTTTTTCTCATTATGTCTCTCATAGTTGAGGTATACCTATGATGAAAATGACAGGCCCCTCTCATCTTTTTAACCCCTTAAGGACTCAGACAATTTTGGCCTTAAAGGGGTATTCCAGGCAAAATCTTTTTTATATATATCAACTGGCTCCGGAAAGTTAAACAGATTTGTAAATGACTTCTATTAAAAAATCTTAATCCTTCCAATAGTTATTAGCTTCTGAAGTTTTCTGTCTAACTGCTCAATGATGATGTCACGTCCCGGGAGCTGTGCATGATGGGAGAATATCCCCATAGGAGCTGGACAGCTCCCGGGACGTGAGTCATCAGAGAGCAGTTAGACAGAAAACAACAACTCAACTTCAGGAGCTAATAACTATTGGAAGGATTAAGATTTTTTAATAGAAGTAATTTACAAATCTGTTTAACTTTCCGGAGCCAGTTGATATATAAAAAAAAAAGTTTTGGCCTGGAATACCCCTTTAAGGACTATTTTATTTTTACGTTTTGGTTTTTTCCTCCTCGCCTACAAAAAATCATAACTTTTATATTTTCATCCACAGACTAGTATGAGGGCTTGTTTTTTGCATGACCGTTGTAATGCAATCACTCACTTTACCATAAAATGTATGACGCAACCAAAAAAATACTATTTGTGTGGGGAAATTAAAAAGAAAACCGCAATTTAGCAAATTTTGGAAGGTTTTATTTTCATGCCGTACAATTTATAGTAAAAATGACATGTGTTCTTTATTCTTTGGGTCAATACGATTAAAATGATATCCATGATTACATACTTTTCTATAACTGTTGCGCTTAAAAAAAATCGCAAACTTTTTAACAAAATAAGTACGTTTAAAATCCCTCTATTTTGAAGACCTATAACTTTTTTTTATTTTTCCGTATAAGCAGCGTTATTAGGGCTCATTTTTTGCGTCGTGATCTGTACTTTTTATTGAGACTATAATTGCATATATAAAACTTAATACATTTTTTATAGATTTTTTTGGGAATAAAATAAAAAAGCACCAATTTTGGACTTTTTTTTTTTTCCGTTCACGCTGTTCACTGTACGGTATCATTAACATTATATTTTAATAGTTCAAATATTAACGCACGCATCGATACCAAATATGTTTTATTAAAGTTTTTTGGTTTTTTTTTCACACTTTTTGGGGGTGAAATTGGGAAAATGGGACAATTTACATTTTTATTCAAGGAATGTTTCAAATTTTTTTCCCTTTTTTTTTATTTTATTTTTTCCCTTAGGGAACTATTTATGGCATTCATTTGATTGCTAATACTGTTCAATGCTATGCATAGGGCATAGCACTGATCAGTGTTATCGGTTATCTTCTGCTCTGGTCTGCTTGATCTCAGACCAGAGCAGAAGACCTGTGGCAGCGGAAGCAGGTGAGGGGGACCTCCGTCTGCCGTTCTGGATGATCAGATCTCCGCATGATCTCTGTATTGATCACGGCATCTGAGGGGTTAATGGCGGACATCCACGCGATCGCGGATGTCGGCCATTACCGGCGGGTCCCTGGCTGCTATTCGCTTCGATGCTCGTGGTCATGTATAGGATGCAAATGTACGTCCTGGTGCGTTAAGTGGGAGAACTTGCATAATTGGTAGCTGACTACCATATATACTCGAGTATAAGCCGAGGCCCCTAATTTTACCCCAAAAACCCAGGAAAAGTTATTGACTCGACTATAAGCCTAGGGTGGGAAATACATCATCCCCCCCATGTAATCATTCAGACTCCCGTCATCATCCCCCCCCCCCCCCTTCATTATCACCGCCTGTCAATCCCTTCATCAGTGGTCTTCAACCTGCGGACCTCCAGATGTTTCAAAACTACAACTCCCATCATGCCCGGACAGCCTGGCTGAGCTGGTCCGGGCCATCTATGCTGCAGGGACTGTCCGGTGGGGATGGTTAGTCGTTACGGGCTGTCCATTTTCACCGGGGGGGGGCTCTTCTTTGGGCCCGGCCCAGGACTAGTGACGTTGCCTTGACAACGACGCACAGGGACGTTGCGCATGAACGTCCCTGTCCGTTGTCGTCAAGGCAACGTCACTAGTCCGGGGCCGGGCCTGAAGCACGGAGAAGAAGCCCCCCCAGGTGAAAATGGACAGCCTGCAACAACTAATCCTCCCCACCGGACAGTCCCTGCAGCATAGATGGCCCAGACCAGCTCACCCTAACTTCCTGCCGAGGGTAGGTGAGTACAAAACAAAAGGGGGGGGGGGGGGGGGGGCTGGATGATGACGAAGGCCGCAGTGGTCTTCAACCTGCGGACCTCCAGAGGTTTCAAAACTACAACACCCAGTATGCCCAGGATGCTGGGAGTTGTAGTTTTGCAACATCTGGAGGTCCGCAGGTTGAAGACCACTGATGAAGGGATTGAAAGGCGGAGAGTTCACTCGAGTATAAGGCGAGGGGGGCGTTTTCAATATATATGGTAAATACTTTTTTTTCCCCACTGTATTCTTTCCTTCATTTCATAATAAAGGAATACATAAAACTTCTTTTAAACTGATATCCAGTAATCCAGAAAGTGTGATAATCTAGTACTTAAGGGTTAAGAAGACATAAGTGACAACACAAAATCTGTGAATGGGGCTGGACTGGGAAGAAACTATGTCCGGTTATCCATCACCAAATAATTCCTTTTAATCCATCCTATATAAAGTCCAAGTCCTTTAATCCGCCATTCAATAATCCGGCAGTTGTAAGAACGTGGCATAGAGTACCAAAATGCAAGTGAAAAGTAAATCTCTGACTGGGGAGTAGAAGACATCCTCCATCAACCCAGCATCCGATAAACTGTAATCCCTTTCTTGTGGCATATATACAGGAAAATGCCTTTTAATCCGGCACCGATAATCCATCAACAAAACCCTGCTTCGGGCTGCATGGGTAGAGAATAGTCTTTTTAACCAGCATCCAATAATACATAATTCCTTTAATCCAGAAAGGCTGATAAAGAATACATAAGTGATAAGACACATTAATGTAATGGGGCGGCAAGGAGAATATGGAGGAGATTTATCAAAACCTGTCCAGAGGAAAAGTTGCCCATAGCAGCCAATCAGATCGCGTCTTTCATTTTGCAGAGTCCTTGTTAATAATGAAAGAAGCGAGCTGATTGGTTGCTATGGGCAACTTTTCTTCTGGACAGGTTTTGATAAATCTCCCATATGTCCTTTAGTCTGGCATCCAATAATCTAGAGTCAGAACCTTTTATTTTAAGATTCTGAGGTTCTCTATCTTTACAGTGGATCTTTATAGATTTTCTTATGACCGACTAATAAGAGAGAGAGTGAAGAATGAATAGCTATGCTGGGAGAAGACTCCTTTACTATTTATTGGAAGCCTCTCTGTATGCGCCCCTAGTTTTAGGTCATGTCAACACCTGATGAAGAGATCAGTATGGCACCAAAACGTGTCGCTTTAACAATTTCTACCACAACCACCATCATCTCCTTCCCTGCAGCCCCTCTTCCTTGCCCTGATACTGCTAAAGTGACGTGCTTCGCTCCTCTGTATTTGTTGTTTCTTCGTTGTAGTTTCACCCAATCCAGGGTGACCTGAGAAAGTCTTGGTCAGTCCTGATGAAAAGAAAAGAAAAGGAAAAAAAAAAACGCCACAGTAAAGCAGCAGAATGGCTGTGATTTCCTGTTCTGCGGGGCCATATATCACTGCCGTCCCATCTGTGCCATTTGTCTGTGACAGAATGACAGGTGTCATTTATCACTGGAGCTGGAGGAAACTGTGGGAAGGATGGAAATTTTTTTGGAAGCAGTCAGTGTCTGCGGGCTTCCAGATCATTAAAAAGAGGGGGGGAGGGGGTTCAGACGGAATCTGTGTGCAGCGGGATAACACTTACTGTCAACAGTGGAACATAATCGAGCAAAACTATGTTTTACCTTGGGGGATTCGCAGGCAGCGTCGTCTCGTGGAGCCAGGAGTTTCTCTTGGCACAGTCTATGGCTCTTGTTAGACTACAAGGCCCAGCAAGCAGCAAAGTTACAAGACTCTCAGAGGAAGGCAAAACTGTGAAAGAACTGCAATCCCCAGCATGGCCTGTGAATACAGAGAGGGGATAGGGATGGTGACAGGAAATGTATTGGGGGGGGGCTGCACAAAACCCTACATGCTAAGGCTCCCTAAGCACCTCGTATACTTACCTCGAGACCACCATTAACTTAAAGCCATGTCTAAGGGATCATACAGTGCTATACTTTTATACTGATAAAGTAACATTTTATATCTGTATACCCGGATCTATAGGGTTGCAGAGGTAGCGGTCACACCAGGGCTCTGGCGCCTGAGGGAACACCTATGCCAGTATTATAAATGGCACATGGTAAACATGGTGCCCTGTTACAGATTACCCCCCTTTATTATAGGCCTTTTGTGGCCCCAAACACTGCACATCTCCCAGGCAGCCGATCCAGGGAGGAGCCGGATGAACCAATTTGGATGAGATCCTGAGTCTTTTCATAAATCAGAGGAAAGAGTCAGATGTGAAGTTTGATGTTACCATTGGGGCCCCCAGAGGAAGAAACAAAACAATGTTCATTCTGCATCCAGCCCCTTCGGAAATATTTACTCCTCGCACTTTGTGCTTTACTTTAATTGTTTGCAAATCTGTTTCCTCTGATGGTGCTGTTCAATGGTGCGCGCACGGGCGGCAGCGGGCGGTCAGGCCTACGTCACTGCATCCCCGAGGAGCTTGTTGTCCTTACTCCATGTTCTTCCCTGTCTGGAGGTAGAGCAGGAAATGTGTCACAGTTTATAGGGTAATAGGGGATAATTCATCAACTCATGGACTGTAAGCTCATGTGACCAGGGCCCCGACTCCTCTCACATATTTAGTGTGGAATATTGTAATGTCTGATACTACTCTTTATTTCTACCCTCAAAATTGCGCTGCGTAATTTGTTTGCGCTAAATAAATGTTTTATTTTTTTTATCTGATTATCTAAATACATTTTTTCTCTGACTGAAATATTTTTTGGGGATAAAAGGTCTTTATGTCAGCATCCATTAATAAGGAGTTGCTGATCTAGAATTTGTTTTCTGCAAAAAAAAAAAATTGTAGGATCAAGTGGACTGTCATGGGAAGACTGAAAAGAGGGGAAAGAATAAGGATAAAGGGGGTATTTATCAATTTTGCCTGTTGACAGTTTCTTTTTACCCTTTTTTTTCACTTTGGTTTTCGTGGACATGCACCAAATTTATCATTTGGTGCAAGTTGTTAGTAATTTTGGCGCAAATGTTGAAATCAGCTGTTCACAGCGCCTTTTACACAGAACTTACCGCCAGCGTATTTTACCCTGTAGAGCAGCCATTTCGGAGTCCCTCCCTGCAGTATATCATCAAGCAACGTGAGTTTTTTTCTTTTGTGGGGTTTAAAGCCACCATGTGAAATGGATTTATTTTCATTTATTTATTTTTATTTGTAACTTTTTCACGGTATGTAACAGTATTTATTTTTTAAATAGGATTTTTTTTATTTACAGTGACCCCCCCGACTTATGATGGCCGCCACATATGATCATTTCAACATATGATGGCCTCTCAGAGCCCATCGTATGTTGAAGGCAGCATCGACATATGATGCTGCTGTGTGTCGGGGCCATCGTACAAACAGCGCTGACAACTTCAGTAACTGACAGATAGTTGTTTAATGTGCCCCGTGTGCCCCGTTCTGCCTCCTGTTACTCACATGCTGTCCTGCTAACTCACGCAGGCTTCCACTGTGAGCTCCGTGTAAGCCCCGCCCCCCCAGTGCAGCCATAGCCAATAGCCTGCAGCATCTTGCTGCAGGCATCCAATGAGTTCCTGGCTGCCCTCCCCTTCCTTTCCTATAGAGCTGTAGTCGGCAGGATGGTAATGGAGGACATTCTGTCCCCCCTGAAGGTATTTAAAGAACTGTACAGTACTGTATGCGATGTCACACATCACATACAATACATATACACTATACACCCCATACATCAATGTTTCCCTATCAGTGTGCCTCCAGCTGTTCAAAACTATAACTCCCAGCATGTCCAGACAGTCAATGGCTGTACATGCATGCTGGGAGTTGTAGTTGTGCAACAGCTGGAGGCACCCTGGTTTGTTAAACACTCCCCATACACTCCACATACAATGGTCATCCCAGAACCAATTAGCAGTTTCCCATAGAGATATGTATTCAACATACAATGGTTCCGAGGCCCCAGAACCAATTACCATTTTTACATAGACATATGTACTCGACATATGATGGTTTCAACATATGATGGTTCTCCTGGAACCAATTAATATCATATGTTGAGGGACCACTGTAATTTTTATTTCATTAAAATCGGTGCCGCACGCTATTAGCCACGCGTCCCAGCCGTTGCTAGGTGCCAGGCCCGACCCGCAATTATAGAAAAGGATCGGGCAGAGGGCATACAGGTACGCCCTCCTTCCCCAACAGGGTATACACTCACCAGTATTGCAGTATATGAAAAATTCATATCATAAAAAACAAAAAACACGCTGGTATATGGTATGAACCGGTATTCCGCCCAGCACTAGTTCCCTGTTATCTGCCATCTTGGATTGCTGTTAGGATAACCCAGGCAGGTTTACCCATAATCATGAAATCAATTTCCAAATTTTTATTTTAGTTTCCAACCTGGAGGATCCACATCTGCTATGAAACTACAACATAAGCAATGGGGCAGTCATGACATGCTGGTATTTGTAGTGCTACAAGAACTGAAAACAGTCCCTGGGTTTAATCTCCCTTTAAATTTGATAATTTTGCAAAAAAAAAAAAGCTAAAATCCTGGTGTCAGGGAATGTGTAATGTCGCGACGGCTGATGAAATGCGCTGGGACTGATAGGACCTGCCTGTCTGATTGATCTGCATTACTTTGGGTCCATAATTGTTCTGGCCGAGTCCTGACATTGTCAGGGAAATGCCTTATTGTTGGCTATTAATGTTGTCAATCTGGGGAATACTTAGCCCACCGCCCCCCCACCGAGCCTCATTGCCATGGGCTGTGCACCCCGCCGGGCTAAATGATTGTGACCCAGCCATGTATATTACAAGTGGGAAATCAACATGTACTTAAATTATATAAATTATAGTAATGTAATAATGACTTAACTTCAGCCGCCGCTCTGCTCCGAGCAGGTACTTACGCATTTTTTTTCGCTGTCTGGAGCTGCGGGGGTTTAGCAATAGAAGGAAATGTCAGCTCCCCGGTGGACAATAGACATTACCGCTCACGAGAGGCGCGCAGCCCGTGTCATTGGACAATTTACGCCCCGGATCTTATGAATAATAATTTACATGATGGTATCCACCAGGAATGGAACTCTGTGAGGCGAATAGTGGGAGCATAGGTCGGAGCGCAGTACAGGGGTGAGCAGTATCGACACCGATCCAGTGAGGTTTTAGTATTAAGGTGCTAATAAGCAGGCAAGGACTTCAAGAATGGACTTTGCTTATACAGGTTGTCTAGGATTATAAGAATATGGCTGTTTTCTTTCCAAAACAGCACCACATCTGTCAAATGGTCATGTTTGGTATTGCAACTCAATCCCATTCACTTCAGTGCATATGAGTCACAACTCATAGACAGGTGTGGCACTGTTTTTAGAGGGAAACAGCCATGTTGTCCTAAAGGTGGACAACCCCTTTAATACTGAGTAAAATTAAGGTTCCAACCAATGTTTTAAAGGGGTACTCCAGCGTCCAAAACATTTTGTTCCGAATGCTGGGTGTGGGCTTCGGGGCTCGGGACATCAAGGCCACGCCCCCCCCCCCCCCCCTAGTGATGCCATGCTATGTCCCCTCAATGCAAGTCTATGGGAGGGGGCGTGGCATTTGCCACGCCCCCTCCCATAGACTTGCATTGAGGGGGCGTGGCGTGACGTTACTAGGGGGCGCGTGCATGATGTAAAAAAAAAAAACAGAGCCCGCACCCAGCGCTCGGAACAAAATGTTTTGGACGCTGGGGCAGTGGAGTACCCCTTTAACCAATAAAGGTCTGGGCTGTTCTTTATTGGGCTCATGGTTGGAGTTCTGGTCCTGCACAGTGAACATGAGAACTGTGCCCCTCCAGCTGTTCCTAAACTATAACTCCAAGGGCATGCTGGCATTTGTAGTTTTGTAACACCTGGAGTGCCATTGGTTGGGATCACTGGTAGAGATGAGCGAACTTACAGTAAATTCGATTCGTCACAAACTTCTCGGCTCGGCAGTTGATGTCTTTTCCTGCGTAAATTAGTTCAGCCTTCAGGTGCTCCGGTGGGCTGGAAAAGGTGGATACATTCCTAGGAAAGAGTCTCCGGAAAGCTGAACTAATTTATGCAGGAAAAGACATCAACTGCCGAGCCGAAAAGTTTGTGACGAATCGAATTTGCTGTAAGTTCGCTCATCTCTAATCACTGGCTTATGGGTTAGTGGCTCCCAGCCTGTGGCTATTCAGCTGTTGCAAAACTACAACTCTCATCATGCCCTGATGCCACTTCTGGCATAGGCTATAGAGTCTATCTATGGGCTGGGCCAGTGCTGTGCAATCTTTATATTGTCCCTCCAGATACAGATCGTGTCTTCTAAGCTTAGCGCTGTAAATTCTTGAGTGTCTGAGCTCTTCTTTCATATATGGGGGCTGCTGCAGAGGAAGCCATAAGTCATCTGCAGTGGGGGCAATAACTTACTTATAATTAGCAGCTTCTCATTTGACTGTAAGACGTGAATTGCAGGTCAGCACCCGGGGAGGGCCAGGCTGGCGGGGGCGCCACTGCTCACTTGTCATTGCTTCTCATTTATTTAGTACTTTTTCGATAGGATATTAATTTAGTATATTAATGGAGCCCAGAGCGACTCTAGAGATGATGAGTGTGAGACGCAGGAGCAAGATGAGAGCCACAGCCTGGATGATGCTGCAGGAGATGTCTTCTATACACCCGGTCCAGCTACAGAGGTGAGGACTAGATGGTGCGGACCGGTAATAAAGAAGAATGGTCCTGGAAGGATGAGGGGTCTGTGAGGAGAGACAATCTGTGCATGTTAGAAGGGACACTTGGCAATAAGCTGAGCACATAGGCCCAAATTTACCCAACTGCAAGAGAAAAGTGGAGGGATTTTCCCACACCAATCACAGCTCAGGGTTCATTTTACCAGAGCTCGTTACCTGAGCTGTGATTGGTGTATGTGGGAAAATCTCTACATTTTTTTTTCTCTCACACAGTTTGATAAATCTGGGCCACAGTGTCCTCCTACAGGAACCCCAGTCAATAGCTGTAATCTGTGGGGATACCTAGAGGTAAGTGCTCGTTCACATTACGGAAATGCCACAGCAGCCTCCCATTTCTTTCAATGGGGTTTGACTGATTAGTTCTCCCGGACTTTATAGTGGGACCACCAGAGAAGTCGCATCTGTAAATAGGACCGTATTTATGTCCGAGTCAGGTCGGTGAACCTAGTTTGATACATATGGGCCCTCATTTACTATTGCAAACCCTACATGTTTTGTCGGGTTGTGCGCCAGATTCTGTTATATTGCGCCCGAAATTCTGCCTGCGCCAGAATTTGCGCCAGAATTGATAAAACCCCGACTAACTCTCCATTTTGCTATGAAAACCTTTTAAAAAGGGGCGTGGTCGCTGGTGAAAGTGGGTGTGGTCACCAAAAAGGGGGCGTGGTCCTGACATTTTCCCGAAAACCCAACATATTTACTAAGGTTTCCACATAAAATGTGGTGGATTTGAGCTGAGAAAAACCCTACAGATCAGAGCATGTGTAAAAAAAGGAAAATGTAGGGAAAGTGGAAAATGTAGGGAAACCTAAGTACAGTGGTCCTCAAACTGTGGCCCTCCAGATGTTGCAAAACTACAACTCCCAGCATGCCTGGACAGCCAACGGCTGTCCAGGCATGCTGGGAATTGTAGTTTTGCAACATCTGGAGGGCCACAGTTTGGGGATCACTGCCTTAGTAAATACTGTGGAAAATAAATTGTAGGGAATTAAAACCCCACAAATAAACCTACACGACACTCTTAGTAAATAAGGGCCATGGTGCATTTGCACAGTCTTAAAATGAGACCGTTTAGTAAATCTGGGGCACAATGTCCATGTTCTTACAGATCCAGGGGTCAGCACTCTTGGGTAAAATTTAGGGGAATATCTTGCCTATGTCGGTTTCTGGGGTCTTTGCACTGGATTTACAGGGTTAACCTTGTTTTTTTCTGGTGTCTGTGAGATAGTAAAGTTGTGGGCCTGTGGAGCCTGCAGAGCCTTTGTTGACAGCATGGGGGCTTCTCAGGGAACATTATCCCCATGGAAGATGTTATGGTAATGCTGTCTTCACTGCATTCTTTCTGCCTCTGACCTAGGCGTAGAGATAAGAAAGGAGAGAATCCATCATAAATCAGGAGGCGCCACCCACCGGATCCTGCCCTGCACCCAGCTCCATAACTGATGGACTCTGCTCTGTTACAAAGGAAAGACAGAAAAATACAATTCTGCCTAATAGGTCAATGCAGCCATATGTCAGAGCCAGGAATGTTCTCTCTCCTGGCACAAGCATCAAAGAGGAGCTTTATTGTATCCCCCAGCCCACCTCCATATTTATATCCTAAAGAAGGAATGTCACCACCCCACTGCTTTATACTCCTACTATAAGCTGGAGACATACTGAGACCACTAGCGAGCAGCGCCCCCCGCAGGTAGCCTAGTGACAGCGCCAGGCAGGGCAATAAACAAATTATAGAGTAGTTTGCTGGTGGCGGCTAACTAGCACATATAGAATGTGTTATAGTCTAGTATCAGAAAAGTTTCCTGCTTGCTGTCAGTGAATGGGAACTTTCTAGTTTCTATTCAGTGACCTAAAACCTAAACAGACCTAATACTTCTCACAGCTGAGGGTTTGCTAAAGTTGTCAGCTTTGATCTCCCCAGGCTGATACATTCTAAGAGGGTACTCTGGTGAAAATTTTTTTTTTTTTTTTTTTTTTTTTTAAATCAACTGGTGCCAGAAAGTTAAAGGGGTATTCCAGGCAAAACCTTTTTTTTATATATATATATATATATATATATATATATATATATATATCTCAACTGGCTCCGGAAAGTTAAACAGATTTGTAAATGACTTCTATTAAAAAATCTTAATCCTTCCAATAGTTATTAGCTTCTGAAGTTTTCTGTCTAACTCCTCAATGATGATGTCACGTCCCGGGAGCAGTGCATGATGGGAGAATATCCCCATAGGAACTGCACAGCTCCCGGGACGTGAGTCATCAGAGAGCAGTTAGACAGAAAACAACAACTCTACTTCAGAAGCTAATAACTATTGGAAGGATTAAGATTTTTTCATAGAAGTAATTTACAAATCTGTTTAACTTTCCGGAGCCAGTTGATATATAAAAAAAAGTTTTGGCCTGGAATACCCCTTTAAAGAAATGTTTTAAATCACTTCTATTTATCTTAAAGGAGTACTCCGGCGCACACTCTTCTTATTTTATCCGGACCGGGCTGCGAAAAAAAGAAAACAAACTTTCTCTTGCCTGCCTAAGCGCCCCCGGAGCTCCGGTACAGGTGTTCGGTCACCGGGCTGTTTGCTTCTTACTTACTGTTAGCCCGGCACGTCACACGGAGCTTCAGCCTATCACCGGCCACAGGGATGTCCCGCCTCGGCTGGTGATAGGCTGAAGCTCCGTGTGACGTGCCGGGCTAACAGTAAGTAAGAAGAATACAGCCCGGGGACCGAACACAGGTAAGAGAAAGTTTGTCTTCTTTTTTTTGTTTGCAGTCCGGACCGGATAAAATAAGAAAAGTGTGCGCCGGACTACTCCTTTAATCCTTCTAGTACTTATCAGCTGCTGTATGCTCCACAAGAAGTTATTTTCCTTTTGAATTTTTTTTTCCTGTCTGACCACAGTGCTCCCTGCTAACACCTCTGTCCATGTCAGGAACTGTCTGGAGCAGGAGATGTTTGCTAGGGATTTTATCCGGCTCTCGACAGTTCCTGACAGGGACAGAGGTGTCAGCAGAGAGCACTGTGGTCAGACAGAAAATTTATTCAAAAAGAAAAGAACTTCCTGTGGAGCATACAGCAGCTGATAAGTACTGGAAGGATTAAGATAAATAGAAGTTATTTACAAGAGGTGTCAGCAGACAGAAAAGAAATTCAAAAAGGTAAGAACTTCCTATGGAGCATACAGCATCTGATAAGTACTGGAAGGATTAAGATTTTTAAATAGAAGTAATCTACAGATCTGTATAACTTTCTGGCATCAGTTGATTTAAAAAAATAAAATAAAATTCCATCGGAGTACCCCTTTAAGCAAATAAGCAAATATCCTGAAAAGGGATCTCCAGGGCTAAACCTTATTAATGTCCTATCCTTAGAATTGGCATACAGTATCTTTTTCAGGCTGTCCGGGCATGCTGGGAGTTGTAGTTTTGAAAGAGCTGGAGGCACCCTGGTTGGGAAACACTGATCTGATTGGTGGGGGTCCGATTCATGGCACCACCACAAGTTAGCTAATTGAAAGGACCACTTTTTTTACTGCTAGTACACAGTGCCGTACATTGGATAGTGGCTGAACCTGGTATTGCACCTCATCCCATTTACTAATGCATTGTTTTCCAAACGGTGTGCCTCCAGCTGTTGCAAAACTACAACTCTCAGCATGCCCGGACAACCTTTGGTTGTCCGGGCATGCTGGGAGTTGTGGTTTTGCAACAGCTGAAGGCACACTGTTTGCAAAACATTGCACTAATTGAATGAACAGAGAGTGGTTACCCACATTTGGGGGCATCCTTCCAATCAACCGACTCCCACAAGGAGTTCTCAGGCTTTTTTGCAGCAATTTCACATTTTTATGCAGCTTTATCATGATTTTGGAAAATTCCTGCAAAAATGATGATGTTGCTGTGATTTTACCACAGTGTGTGAACACGGTTTAAAATATATACATCAAGCTCCATTTATTTTAGGCCTTATCACATGGGGCCAAATGTCAGCTCCTGACTTAATTTTGACCGGTCCCAAAAAAAAAAAAACTTTGGCCGCACATCTCCCGGTATAAGGCTATATTAACAAAAAACGAAATTCTGTCATTCCACTCAACTTCAGTTCTGTAAAGCTTCCTGCAGTTTTTTTTCAAAATTTGGAGGATATTCCATCTGAGCTCTCAAAACTCAGAATTCCACCGAAATTCAAAGCACTATTGAGTTCAATGGGGTTCCCCCACAGAACTCCCCAAAATTAAAGACAGGTCTTATATGTTATCGGAATTTCCACCACAGAAATTCTACTGTGTGACTATGACAGCGGAATCCCATTGAACATAGTGTGCAGTAAATTTTAGCAGAATTTTCAGCTGAATTTGGCGCTGAAATTCCACCGTGTGAACACAGTCTCATAGGGAACGTGCAGCCAATAAATGATGTCAGCAAAGAGCCTCAGAAGTGAACCAGCGATTGTTTGTGCGACCCTGCCTGCACGATAGTTGAGCCCTGTAATAGGCTCGCTAAATGAGCTCCGATCTATTGAAAACAGCGCTCGCTTAGAGTGTGCAATGGCCCGTGTAATAGAGCCCTTAGTGACACAGCCGCATCAATGTTCTTGGAGGCCCCTGGGCTAAACATTATGATTGGGCCCACTGCTATATACTAAGCGCCTAGTAATAAAGGATCTGATCCAAACCTATAAGTTTCCCCTTTACCATCTTTTACTCCTCCTAGTGGACACCTCCTGGCACTTGCCCCAGCTTCTCTTCCTATGTCTGGGTTCTGGGTATTTGACCCGACTGTGATGCATCTGCAGATGAGCAGTGAGGGTCCATTGATGTGAATATCGGAGGAGGTTGGATCCATTAGGCCGCATACACATTGCCGTCAGACTCCGCTATTCAGAGTTCTGTCGGCAATCCAGCCAGAAGGACGGGAGTTTAGCGGAGAAAACAATTGTGCAAGCTCCTTTTTTTTTTCTTCACTAAAATCCTGTAAAATTACCAGGTCACCAATGGACCCCATGCAAGTGAATTGGGTCTGTCGGGACCCGGTAGTAGCCGTTTGCATCCGTCCCGTTTCAGGCTCTGATCGGTTAAAAAAATAAATAAATAAACACAACTGATTGGACCCTTAAAGGGGTACTCCACCCCTAGACATCTTATCCCTTAAACAAAGGATAGAGGATAAGTTGTCTGGCCGCAGTTGTCCCGCCGCTGAAAACTCCCATGATATCTCCTTCAGCACCCTAGTCATCTGGTGCACGGAGCGAAGTTGGGCGATACATGGACAGAGTATCGTGACGCCACGGCCACGCCCCCTCGTTACGTCATGGCCTGCCCCCTCAATGCAAGTCTATGGGAGGGGGCGTGGTGACCGTCACATCCACTTTCATGGACTTGTTTTGAGGGGGCAGGACGAGACTTCATGAGGGGGCGAGGCCGTGACGTCACGATACTCTGTCCATGTATAGCCCTTCATCAGGCACAGAGGGACGTTTGCCACGGTGCTACTGGAGAGATCATGGGGGTCCCCAGCAGCAGGACCCCCGCGATCAGACATCTTATCCTCTATCCTTTGGATAGGGGATAAGATGTCTAGGGGCAGTGGACCCCTTTAATGGATCGGATGCAGATGGCTGTGTAAACCTAGCCTTACCAATACAGTATCCTTCCTTCTCCTGGTAGACTGAAGCGCGTTCACCTGTAGGGACGCAGAGACTTCACACAGATCTGGATCCAAAGACTTGAGCTGAATGTTCTCGTGCCGGCAGCCGCTGCATTTATATATTCTGAAGACGCAGCTTCCCGGGGTTACCTCTAATCTCTGCGGATTCCTTGGGGCAGATGTGTTTTTCCGCTTCTGCGAAAATGCTACTTTGTATTGAACACGTCCCTCTCTTTAATACCACAAAATGAGAATATTTCAGGAAGTGGACGATGTTGTAAAAAAGTCTCATCTCTTATTATGTTGTTTTTTGGAGCGCAGTCGCCCCCGTCACTGTGAATGGTAACCACTTATGTACAGTTTAGATGCGGGTAAAAATCACCCAAAAAGGCTCGGTGCTGTTATTTGAGGAATGTTTTCGTTCATGGAGATGAGGCGTAAATTATGGCTTAGAGAGAAGATAAAAGGGAAGGGACACGATAAAGTCTTTCAGCTGGTCGGCATTAAAGGGGTTTTGGGAGGTGGGCCCCAGGCGTACAGAGGAGCCGGCTTTGTTTTATAAAGTGTGGCAGAATGAGGAACAAACTTCACAAGCTGGCTAAGAATCCTGGGGCAGTGGTGACACAAGCTGGGCCTAAAAGAGACACGTGTGCATCAGCTGGACGGAGGGCAGCCATTGTCCTATGATTTGGGGGGGGGGGGGGGGGGGGGAGTCTGACTACTTAATCCAGTCATTCAATAACTTTATTGTTCTCAATATCTTGTACTTTTACAGCAATCTTCTCTTTGATCTAAATCAGATTTAAAAGCTGCTGCAATGTAGAAACCATACTGTAACAGTAAAGCCTATACACCCTGATATGTCATAATCGTGTTGGTTTTTGCTGTTAATGACATGTGTCCAAATGCATTTTTACAGGAGATTGCTGCATTTATTTTTCTTCCTTTTTATTTATTTTTTTTATTTTTATTTTGAACCAGCATAGGGGCCTGTGTTTTTTATTGATTATTTTTGCTTTCATCTCCTGCAGGGTATATTCACACACTGCTGAATTGTTGCAGAAAATTCTGCAACAATGGTAGACATTTTTTTTTTACAAGGAATAACTGTGTGGGTATGTTCACCTGTGCATATTTTTTCTGCAGATCTGCTGCAGATTTTGCTGACCATTGACTTCAATATGTAGCAAAATCTGCTGCAGCAAATCTGCATCAGAAAATGTGCACAAGTGAACATACCCTGTAAATATTACATTCACATTCACTTAAATCTGTAGCAGATCTGCAGCAAATCTGCATCAGAAAATGTGCACAAGTGAACATACCCTGTAAATATTACATTCACATGTGCGTATTTTTGCTGCAGATCTGACTTAAATCTGTAGCAGATCTGCAGCAAACATTCACACGTGCGGGCACATTCACATGGGCCCATTCACATGAGCGGATTTATTTGTGGGTTTCCCGCTACGTGTTTTAAAGGGGACGGGCTCTTCACAGCTGTCCGCAGCAGATTTTCAGCTGTGGAATTTCCGCTGCGGAAAATCTGCCACAGACCCTATTGACTTTAATGGTGCTTGTGGCGGATTTTCCGTAGCCAAAATCCCAAAGCCGAAAATCTGCTGCGGACAGCTCCCTTTCAAACACGTAGCGGGAAACCCGCAAATAAATCCGCTCGTGTGAATGAGTGCGTTCACACGTGCATATTTTCTGCTGCAGATCTGCTTCAGCAGATTTTGATGCCCATTGAAATCAATGGGCAGTAAAATCTGCAGCAGATCCGCAGCAAAAATACACACGTGTAAGCACACCTTTAAATCAACAGGCAAAAATCCAGAAGGAACTTATTTCAACAATGTATTTTTTTTTTTTCTGTTGTCTGATGCTGCTTACCCCCTATTATTTGCATTCAGTGGTCTGCCCCACAACCAACACTGGGCATTTCAGTCAGGAACAGACCACTGGATACAGATTTTGGGGAGATCTGATGACAAAAGCAACCCAATTGTTTCTTGTAATTTCTTAATTCGGTCCACTTTGAGGTGACTCGATGATATGTAAGGTTACCCTACCCCTGAAAAAAAAATGGAATATATTTGTAAAAAAAAAAAAACTACTTTATGTTCTTAATTAAAATCCAGAATTTCTGGCACATCGTAGGAGGTAATAATTAAATATCCTGGTGTAATAGAGACCCTGGGCTTCATTACTGCGAAAGCATTAAAGTAACAGAAGCCTCGCAGCCATCTCTCCAAACGGAACCTCGTCATAAGAAGTGCCGCCATGCGTGTCCCCTTTAAGAGAGCGGAGAATTAAATGTTCCCGTATGTGAATTTTTATATCGTACACCACATTTACTTTATAGCTACAATTAAGTTAGATGTAGCGATAACAATGTCTGCTTTCTGTTCTAAATCGCGCATTTCAGACTTTGCAAATTCCTTTATTATCAAATCCACATGCTTTTAATTGCAATTATGGTCCCTTATGAGCCCCCTGGGAGGCCCTGATTGCAATTAAAAATGTAATTTAAATGTTAATTAATTACATTCATTTTCTAAACTGGGAAAAATTCATTTATTATTTTCGCGTGGCATGCACTTACCCTAAATACATTACCTAAATACTCCATGTTTGCCTTCCTCAGAATTAAATGCGCTGCTTATAAAGCGGAGAGTTTTTTTAATACCCTCCAACATTTTGGTCAGACTTTTTTTTTATTTTTTTAAACAAATTATATCTTTAACATTAATTGCTTTGAGCTAAGCATATAGCGCGGTGGTACACGACCGAAAGGAAATGAGCCTGCGGACGGCTGAATACTGCTGGCAGCCCTATACAGAGGTCAGGGAGGGGAGTGTAGTGATACCTGCTGTTTGAGCCCTGCAAAGGGGTTATGCAGGATTAGAAAGACACTGCTGATTTCTTCCAGAAACAGTGCCATGCTTGTCTTCAGGTTATGTGTGGTATTGCAGCTCAGTTTTGGAGCCAGGTTGTAATACTGCACACAACCTGAGGACAGGTGTGACACTGTTTTTAGAAGATGCCCCAGACGCCAAGACAAGTGTCCTGCAGGCAGGCATGCTGACTAGGGGAATGCTGCACGAATCTTCATCTCTTTGCAATGATTGACAGTTCCAGTCAGAAGATTTTAATCATAAGAATATAGGTACGCTGTCCACCATGCACCCAACCAGGGTGCCTCCAGCCAGCTGTTGCAAAACTACAACTCCCAGCATGCCTGGATAAGCTTTTGGCAGTGAATGTATCATGCAGGTACCCCCCCCCCCCCCCCCCCAGCCTCTATATTGAGCTGTCATGTGTTGCATGTAACATTTTGCACAATAGGGAGACCTGCTGCCGCACACTCTTGTTGGATGGACAGTGCATACTATCCCCTGCAGCCAGTACAATGATGCATTGATTCCTGGAGAGATCATGCATTAGTATGTATGTATGTGTAGAGAACAGTCACCATGCGTGATCTCATCCAGCTAAAGGGATACATTTATAAATCTTTCCCACCCTGTGAGGTCTGTAGTTGTCCTGAGATTCTTGGGATGAAAAAATATCACGTGAGGGGTGGAGTCTGACACCCATGGAGAAAATAGGTGTCAAACTGAAAACTGCCGCAAGTTAGTACAATGTAAGGATGAACCCTGGGCAGCTACATGTCATGGAGTCATTGTAAAACAGTAGAAAGTGAAGACCATAAAGGAGGATATTCTGCCGCCATGGAGTCGAAATCACTTGTAGATGCTTTATCAATCGATTGTAAACTCTACAGCAAATGAAAAACAGAAAAAAAAAGCCACCTGGTTTATTTGGGGACTTTGGTGGCGCACACTGCCCTCTACAGGACAGCCATATTTTATGCTACACGAAAGAGAATGTTCATGTCTAGAAAACATTCAGAGCATTGGACGATTCAGACATAGAAATTTTTTTATAAATTTGAAGGGTTTAACAAAAAGGAATAGAGAAGTAGGGTGTGTTCTACGAAATGAGTGTCTGTTTTCAGGGAAAGCTACAGGGAAGAATGAAAAGGATGGCATAACCAGTGGATGTGGTGTAGACTGAGCAGCATAGAGTGCAGTGCCTATAGTCTGCAGGGTAGAATATGTAGCATTAAGTTTAATGACTGGAGTGTATGAAGTACGATTATTTTGAATGCATATAGTATTAAGGATAGAGAAAGTAGCATAGAGTGGAATGGCTAAAGTGGGTGGGGTAGAGGGGAACCAATAATGAGTGGAGTACAATGAGTAGTATAAAGTGGAACCTACAGAGTGTACGGGGTCAAGTGAGTAGACTGTGCTGGGTACAGTAACTGGTATAGAGTAGAATGCCTAACGTGTGCGGGGTACAGTAAGTGGTATAGGGTGGATTGCCTAGAGTGTGCTGGGTACAGTAAGTTGTATAGGGTGGATTGACTATAGTGTGCTGGGTACAGTAAGTAGTATAAAGTGGACTGCCTAGAGTGTGCTAGGTGCAGTAAGTGGTATAGGGTGGATTGCCTAGAGTGTGCTGGGTAGAGTGAGTGGAATGGAGTGAAATGCCTAGAGTGGTATAGAGTAGAATGCCTAAAGTGTGCTGGGTACATTGAGTGGTATAGAGTGGCTTTCCTAGAGTGATTGGTATAGAGTGGATTGCCTAGAGTGTGCTGGGTAGAGTGAGTGGTATAGAGTAGAATGCTTAGAGTGAGTGGTATAGAGTAGAATGCCTAGAGTGAGTGGTATAGAGTAGAATGCCTAGAGTGAGTGGTATAGAGTAGAATGCCTAGAGTGCGTGGTATAGAGTAGAATGCCTAGAGTGAGTGGTATAGAGCAGAATGCCTAGAGCGAGTGGTATAGAGTAGAATGCCTAGAGTGAGTGGTATAGAGTAGAATGCCTAGAGTAGGTGGTATAGAGTAGAATGTCCAGAGTGTGCTGGGTAGAGTGGTATAGAGTAGAATGCCTAGAGTGAGTGGTATAGAGTAGAATGCCTAGAGTGAGCGGTATAGAGTAGAATGCCTAGAGTGAGTGGTATAGAGTAGAATGCCTAGAGTGAGTGGTATAGAGTAGAATGCCTAGAGTGTGCTGGGTACAGTGAGTGTTATACAGTAGAATGCCTAGAGTGAGTGGTATAGAGTAGAATGCCTAGAGTGAGTGGTATAGAGTAGAATGCCTAGAGTGAGTGGTATAGAGTAGAATGCCTAGAGTGAGTGGTATTGAGTAGAATGTCTAGAGTGTGCTGGGTAGAGTGGTATAGAGTAGAATGCCTAGAGTGAGTGGTATAGAGTAGAATGCCTAGAGTGAGTGGTATAGAGTAGAATGCCTAGAGTGAGTGGTATAGAGTAGAATGCCTAGAGTGCGTGGTATAGAGTAGAATGCCTAGAGTAGGTGGTATAGAGTAGAATGTCCAGAGTGTGCTGGGTAGAGTGGTATAGAGTAGAATGCCTAGAGTGAGTGGTATAGAGTAGAATGCCTAGAGTGAGCGGTATAGAGTAGAATGCCTAGAGTGAGTGGTATAGAGTAGAATGCCTAGAGTGAGTGGTATAGAGTAGAATGCCTAGAGTGTGCTGGGTACAGTGAGTGTTATACAGTAGAATGCCTAGAGTGAGTGGTATAGAGTAGAATGCCTAGAGTGAGTGGTATAGAGTAGAATGCCTAGAGTGAGTGGTATAGAGTAGAATGCCTAGAGTGAGTGGTATTGAGTAGAATGTCTAGAGTGTGCTGGGTAGAGTGGTATAGAGTAGAATGCCTAGAGTGAGTGGTATAGAGTAGAATGCCTAGAGTGAGTGGTATAGAGTAGAATGCCTAGAGTGAGTGGTATAGAGTAGAATGCCTAGAGTGCGTGGTATAGAGTAGAATGCCTAGAGTGAGTGTTATAGAGTAGAATGCCTAGAGTGAGTGGTATAGAGTAGAATGCCTAGAGTGTGCTGGGTACAGTGAGTGTTATAGAGTAGAATGCCTAGAGTGAGTGGTATAGAGTAGAATGCCTAGAGTGAGTGGTATAGAGTAGAATGCCTAGAGTGTGCTGGGTACAATGAGTGTTATAGAGTAGAATGCCTAGAGTGAGTGGTATAGAGTAGAATGCCTAGAGTGAGGGGTATAGAGTAGAATGCCTAGAGTGAGTGGTATAGAGTAGAATGCCTAGAGTGTGCTGGGTACAGTGAGTGTTATAGAGTAGAATGCCTAGAGTGAGTGGTATAAAGTCGAATGCCTAGAGTGTGCTGGGTACAGTGAGTGTTATAGAGTAGAATGCCTAGAGTGAGTGGTATAGAGTAGAATGCCTAGAGTGTGCTGGGTACAGTGAGTGTTATAGAGTAGAATGCCTAGAGTGAGTGGTATAGAGTAGAATGCCTAGAGTGAGTGGTATAGAGTAGAATGCCTAGAGTGTGCTGGGTACAGTGAGTGTTATAGAGTAGAATGCCTAGAGTGAGTGGTATAGAGTAGAATGCCTAGAGTGTGCTGGGTACAGTGAGTGTTATAGAGTAGAATGCCTAGAGTGAGTGGTATAGAGTAGAATGCCTAGAGTGAGTGGTATAGAGTAGAATGCCTAGAGTGTGCTTTGTAGAATGAGTAGTATTGAGTTTGGATGCGTGCTATAGTGTGCATAGTATAATGACTCAAGCAAGGAATACAAACAAGGTACCCTGCAATGACTAACGTCCAGGGTGGTTAGAGTTGATTGGAATATGGAGAATCCATGTAGTAAATGCTTCTAGGCCCTATAGCAGCTCTAATGTGTATATATGACATTTAGAAGGTACAGGATAGAAGAGGAAGAGATGTACAGGCTTTAGTGAGTATCTTGCAGTGTACATGCACAAGGTGCAGGACAGCGGGGAATGTACACATTACTAGACTGTATAGAATGGGCTGCTATGCCTGGACATATGTTGTAATAATAGAGATGACTGTCTTCCACTCCTATACACCCCTATCAAACATTGTAGGGCTCTTTGGCTTAATAACCCTATTTCTATGGGGCCCCACACAATGACAGAGGATCCTAGAATAAATAGCTTGCAGTCATGCAGAGATGTAGCCATTTTCAGGCACGTCCCCTTCTCCGAGTCCCTGTCAATATTCTCCAGATGCCTCTTACTTGTATCGATTGCCCGGGGGACGGGGAGGCAGCGCTTACATTTGTCATTTAGAATATTATTGGGTGTTATCGCTTTCAAGCTCCACTAACAGGGGAGAGGTTGGAGTTTAGAGCAGCCCGGCTGTCTGAGCCGTGATAAATGACTTGATGGCCTTTTGTTTCCGCTGCACTGAGCAATTGGCTGCTATTTGCTTTACCTTTTATCCAAGAATAACAGAACAGTGAGTTGGGGAAGTGAGGAGTATCATTCTGTCATATGTTCTTCCCAGCGAGCTGGGTGGTCTTACATGATCCGCTCTGGGATTTCAGGAACCACCAGGATGTGGGAATGAAGCTCTTAGGCTCGGTGAACAGTCACAAGAATCCTGGATTTTGTCTGGGGCTGGGATCTTATATAATCACAGCTTATATTTGGTGACAGGGTACGGTTCTCCATGCATACAAAGATAATGAATACTGGGATGGGTAGTGGATTGTATAGAAGGTAGAAGCCAGTTGATGCCAGCAGATGGCTCTGTTCACACTGGTGCCATGAATTGCGTTATCACTGGAAAAATGACTGATCCTGTATTTTCGGCCTGGCACTGCCAACAGAGTCATGCTGCAGTAGTGAGCAGGGTCTAAAGCTGATCATATACATAATGTAGTGGCCGCCAAATACTGTTCCTGCTAACTACATCACAAACATGAGCTTGATCTGTATTTATTTATTTTAAGGAGGAATGGTGAATAAGCCACTGCCAGAAACAAAGGATTGAGCTGACCATACATATTAGAGACAATGCATTCCGAAAGTTTTAAGACCCTTTCACTTTTTTCACATTTTGTTATGTTGCGGCCTTCTGTTAAAAAAACAAAAATAAAACTATTTCTTCCCCATCGATTTGCACTCAATACCCCATAATGAGAATGGAAATGTAGAATTTTAGAAATTTAAACAAATGTATAAAAAATTAAACTACAATGTTGCAGTGCCAAAAGTATTCAGACCCTTTGTTGTGACACTTGATATTTAGCTCTGGCTCCTCCCATCTCCCTTGATCATCTCTTAGATGTCTCTACACTTTGATTGGAGTGGTAAATTCAGATGATTGGACTGGATTTGGAAAGACACAGCCCTGTGTTGGTAAAATAAGTGACCGAGATCATAATGGTCACTCTGGCAGATCCAGATCCTAGGAACTGGGAGAAACTTCTAGAAGTTCAACCATTACTGCAACACTCCATCATTATGGGCTTTATGGCAGAGTGGGAAGAAAGTGCTTTATGGCAGAGTGGGCCGCTCCTCAGTAAAAGACACATGAAAACCACCTGGAGGTTGCAAAAAAGGACACTCAGACTGTGAGAAACAAGATTCTCTGGTATAATGAAACCAAGCGTTAAAGTGGTACTCCGGCGCTTAGACATCTTATCCCCTATCCAAAGGATAGGGGATAAGATGCCTGATCGCAGGGGTCACGCCCCCTCCCATAGGCTTGCATTGAGGGGCGGAGCGGGATATCACACGGGGGCGGAGGCCTGACGTCACACGCCGAACATGCTCCGGGGACTGTTTTTAACTGGGGTGCTGCGTGCAAGATCACGGGGTTCCCCAGCGGTGGGACCCCCGCGATCAGGCATCTTATCCCCATACGGGGCTGCGTCTCCAGTCTCAGAAACCTCTTTGTTTCTGGGACTGAAGATGTGACGTCATGCCATGCCCCCTTGTTACGTCACGCCACACCCACTCCAATCATGTCTATGGGAGGGGACGTGACGGCTGCCACACCCCCTCCCATAGACATGAATGGAGGGGGCGTTACATGACATCACGTCTCCAGTCCCGGAAGCAAAGAGGTTTCCGAGACTGAAGACGTAGCCCTGCATAGAATGTAGATGCTGCACTGTAATTGCAGGGGTCCCAGCAGCAGGCCCCCGGCTATCAGACATCTTATCCCCTATCCAAAGGATAAGATGTATTTGGCCGGAATACCCCTTTAATGAAAACTTTATCAACCCTGCTCTGGACCGAAGATTCACCTTCCATCAAGACAATGACCCTAAGCACACAGCCAAGACAACACAGGAGTGGCTAAGGGACAACTCTGTGAATGTCCTTGAGTGGCCCAGCCAGAGCTCTGACTAAAACCCAATGGAACATCTCTGGAGATATCTGATGACTGTCCAAGGGCATGGCCTAATCAACCTGACAGAGCTTGAAAGGATCTGCAGAGAAGAATGACCGAAAATCCCCAAGAAGACTAGAGGCTGTAATCGCTGTCTAAAGGTACTTCAACTAAGTAAAGGGTCTGAATCCTTATGTCATTGCAAGATTTAGTTTTTCTTTTGAATAAATAAACGATTTCTAACATCCTGTTCTCACTTTGTCCTTACGGGTTATTGTGTGCAGAATGATGGGGGGAAAGCTTGGGAGCTCAAAACACTCAGAGAATATAGTTAAAGGAAATCTGTCATCAGCATCACCCGCGCTAAGCCTGTTACACAGACTTGTAGTGCGGGTGATGCTGATTAAAACGCTATGTACCTTATTAAAAACCGAGCAGTGGATGTTTAGAAATCTCTATATTTACTTTCCTGTCAATCACAGGCTTGGGGCTCAGTTACGTCAGCGGGACTCGGGATTCAGAAGCGGGACTCGGCCGGCCACTGATGTAAAGATTCCTGTGATCTAAAGTTTTTACAAGTGCGCATGCACGTGTTAACGCTAGTGTAAACCCACGCATGCGCACTTGTAAAAACTTTAGATCACAGGAAACTTTACATCAATTAGCCGGTCGAGTCCCGCTTCAGAGTTTATGCTAGCGTAAACCCGCGCATGCGCACTTGTAAAAACTTTAGATCACAGGAAACTTTACATCAATGGCCGGTCGAGTCCCGCTTCAGAGTTTACGCTAGCGTAAACCCGCACATGCGCACTTGTAAAAACTTTAGATCACAGGAAACTTTACATCAATGGCCGGCCGAGTCCCGCTTCCGAGCCCCGAGTCCCGCTGACGTAACTGAGCCCCAAGCCTGTGATTGACAGGTAAGTAAATATAAAGATTTCTAAACATCCACTGCTCGGTTTTTAATAAGGTACATAGCGTTTTAATCAGCATCACCCGCACTACAAGCCTGTGTAACAGGCTTAGTGCGGGTGATGCTGATGACAGATTTCCTTTAATATAGAAGCCAAGTGCCCTAAATCATAGAGCTGAAAAAAAAGGTCCTAGAACAGACCCTAAGAGCATAGAGCTAATAAGGGAGAGGGCTTACTTAATTTTATCTTAGTTGTTGAGGATAAATGCTAGACAGTGTTAATACAAAATGTATAGAAACCCAGGCTGTAACATTTTGTATAGTGCTACATATAAAAAGTGAAGGTGATGAGCGCTTAAGCGGTCGCCTCCTGTCTGGCTAGATTACACATGATCAGTAGTGATTTGTAAACCGAGGAGATAGGAAACGGTGACCCCTGTGGCACATCCACATCCGCATTTTTGTGGTCTCCCAAGTGGATTTGGCTCAGTTTCAGATACGGCAGATACAGAATGGCTTTGGCTGCTCGTGTAGAGGTATTAGTATGTTGAACGCCACCGCCTAATCTCCTCTAACATTGAGCCTGTCAGAGTGAATAGCAGTGTCACTCTCTTCAGAATACGACATCTGAGCAGCACAATCTCCACTAAGCAACATGCAGGACAGCACAGGGCCCTTCAGGGTATGCACTGCTCCTATAGAGGCCGGGTCAGGCTCTTATTATATACAGTGTGCAGGAAGTGTAGTCATAGTCCCAGCTACAGTCTGAGCAGCAATGCACAGCAGTGAAGTCACTGCAAAAAATGACCAATGTCTATGTTAATAAAGATTGGTTATTGTGTAATAAAAATTTCAGAGTTACCCCGTTAAAAAGGTGCGACTGTGGGGGGGGGGGGAGGGGTGCAACCTGTGGCTCTCCACCTTTTACAGACCCCACTTTATCCAGGATTACAAAAACAGCACCACACCTGTTCTCAGTTTTTGTGTGGTATTCAACCCCGTCACATTGAAGTGATTGCAGCCAATTTGACAACCTCTTTAAGCCATATTTGCAAGAAACTGCAGGATCCTTACTTCTCAATGTTACCTGAATTATTTGGTTCCTTCTATCACATTCACTGAAAGATTCCATTAGTAATCTGCAACCTGTGGCCATCAAGAAATGCTGAGGGTTGTAGTTTCCCAATAACTGGAGAGCCTCAGGTGGCAGAGCCATGTACATGTCACTTGTACGCAGATCACATCCATATTGGCTCAGGATGATGAGTCTGGCCAAGTCTTTAAGCTGAGAGAAAACTTACCTACGTGTCTTCTTCAATCCTTCAGTCTTCCCGTTGACGGACATAGTTTGATGAGCCTGGCACACAGATGCCAACCAGGGCCCTATCTTCCCCGGCACATGCATGCCAACAGCCTGGATGAAAAAACATGAGCGTGCTGCCAACCCTATTCAGATAGCGGTGCTGGCACTCACATAGACGCTGGATCTGTCAATTCCATTATTGCTTAGCACGAGCCGGATATTTCATCCATTAAACAGAGTCTAGAAGAAAATCCTTAGTATGAACCAGGGAAGAATACACCACCAGATGTGCTCTATAGGTCCGGGCTAGGAGTGAATTCAGTAAATGGGACCTGCAGGTCAGTCTGGACATGGGACAAGGTAAAAACAAAGCTGTTTACAGATCCTAAAGTGACTTGTACTAATCTGTAACCACATAAAGAACCTAAGCATAAGGCCTCAGAACCCTCATTTTTGTCTCTATATAGATGGTTTGTTACAATGTATCAGTGCAGGTAATAAAATATAGCAGTCTGGGGTTTCGGGTGCTTGCTTCGTAGGATTGTACAGACTGGATACCATCATACAAAACCATAGCTGTAAGCGGACAAAATAATCTGTCTATGTTACATGCTACCAAATCCGGCCTATGGTCAGGTTGGCTTTTATCTTTTGTATGTAAACAAGAATGTTATCCATTCACTAACAGTAAGCAGAGATCTTGAAAACTGAGTCTTAAAGGAGAAATCTGGTTTCGCAAAACTTATCCCTTAACCTAAGGAAAGGGAATAAGTGTCAGATCGCGGGGGGTCCAACTGCTGGGACCCCTGCAATCTCCCATACTCCCTGGCTCTCCTACTGAATGCGGCATTTCAACCATTTATACACCGGCCCTTTAATAAGGACTAATGACGTCTAGAAGATACTTTAAGAGGTAGAATTAGACACCGTGTATAGACCGAGCCATGACTGGACAGAAGATCAGACAACAGGAGCCTGATGACCAGCCACTGAATGGGTTAATGGCTTGGCGCGGATCTCACAATATTACACAAGGTGAAAACCTTCCAGATCTCAATTTTTTTAATTAAGGTTCTGTATTGTAAGTTGTCAATGCACATTATTGGGAAAATGGATGTCAATGCCAGCCCGGCGCCTGCACCTCCTCTATCTATGTCAATGATTCAAAGACATGATTTATGGGTAGTCGCAGACTTTTGGGATCATCCATCAAGCAGTCGTTTCACAATGGGGCTGCAGGTTGTAAATCATACCGAAGGGTTGTCACTCACCACGGTTAACCCATTCATGCGCCGTGACTTACAGCTATCTCTGCAGACAATATAGAAAATCTATACACAACACCGGATGACACAAGCAGGGAACAAGAACGTTGGTCGAGAACACAAGTAAGTAATAATTCCCTGGAAGGAAGAAGCTGTTAGGGTGGCAGGATGTACCCACCACTATGACAGTAGAGGTGAAGCAGGAAGATAGTACAAAGCAGCCTGTGATTTCCATAATGACATCATGGTATCTATAGGTAATATAAGAGTCATGTCTTCATGTTCGGTGGAGGGGCTGCAGATCAGGTCATGTTCTACCCCAAAGTCATGCATGGTGGGGGTCTCAGGGGACATGTGCTTGTTGTCTTCCTTATGCCATCTAAAATCTATGTAAGGCATTTTTATCTCTACGAAGGAAGCTCAGGATAAATAAGCCTTCTCTTCAAAATGTGATCATTTTTTTTCTTCTTCTGTAAATGCCAAGATCCATAAGAGGATTCTCTGATCACGTGCGGGGTTCCAAATCAAAGTCTGGGAACAGCAACAAATAGCAATAATGTCCTAGATCACTGGTCTTCAAACTAGTTTTGCAAAACAGTCCTGGCATGTTGGGAGCTGTAGTTTTGCAACATTTGAAGACCATTGCTTTATAGGGTCATGAAGGAATTGAGATCAGGACCACTTTGGCTGATACTTAGAATCAAGGTTTATAAACACCTGCAAACCAGCAGGTAAATAAGGTTGGCAACCACGATGCGATACATAGCAATAAACATTTACAGTGACAACTTCAGGTCCAAGCCAGATATTTGGTCATCCCAGTTGTCACTTTCCCTTCACCACATAGGGGTTCCCATGAACAATACTCTGACCACTAACAACCATGAGAATGGGTATCCTGTGCCTCCCTACTTGAATGGAGTGGTGGCACCCATGTCCGAGCACCACACAACCCGTGTAAATGCGAGTCAGTTTTTGACAGCCATGTTTTTCCATGTTAGCCATGTTTTTCCAAGCCCTTACTTTTTTAACCCCTTAAGGACACAGCTCATTTTATTTTTGGGCTTTTGCTTTCCCTCATCACCTTCTAAGAGCCATAACTCCTTTATATATTTCCATCCACAGACCCATGTAAGGGTTGTTTTTGCGTGACCAATTGTACTTTGTATTGTCATCATTCATTTTACCATAAAATGCTTTTTGTTTTTTTAACATAATGTCGTTCACCATACAGGATCATTTCCATTATATTTTGATAGTTTGGACTTTTACGCATGCGGCGACACCAAATATGTTTATTAATTACAATTTTTATTCGGGGAGGGGCTTTTTCCCTTTTTTCTTTTTCTCAAATTTTTTTCCCTGCATTTTTATTTTACACTTTGTATGTCCCCAGTCATCAGGTTGCTAATACTGTTCAGTGCTATGCATATGCGTAGCACTGATCAATATTATTGGCGATCTTTGGTCTGCTCGTTATCAGACCAGAAAAGAAGACCCAGGGAGGGCGGTGGAGGCAGGTGAGGAGACCTCTGTCCGCCATCTTGGTTGATCTGATCCATGCGGCCGATCAGATGAGCCATTTAAAGCTCCACAGATGACCCGTATTGATCAAGGCATCTGAGGGGTTAATGGCGGACATCAGTGTGATTGCTGAAGTCTGCCATTACTTGCGGGTTCCTGGCTGCTGATACTGGCCGCTCTGGTGCTTGCATCATGTACAGGATGTAAATGTACGTCCTGGTGTGCTATTTGTTAGCGAATCAGGATGTACATTTACGGCCAGTGTCCTTAAGCGGTTAGATTCCCCCAAAAATCCACTGTAAGCCATATTGTGAAGGGAATTGATCATCAGTGGTAGAGAAGTTGTTTGGGGTTTTGTTTGTTGTTTTTTGGGCAGAAATTTTTGCACAGGGGCTTTACTGTGCCAACATTTTGCACCTTTCCACATGGTGTAGCTGTAAGGGCTTTTGTAAAACCGGTTGTTGTAGAACACATTTGCATCTATGATTTGCAGTCGTGACTATTAAGGAACTCCCCCATTTTTGCTTCACATTTTGGCGCATGTCTACTCATTTTTCTGGCTTCAAAAAAGTGATTTCCACAATATTTTTGCATGGGTTAGGTAAAGTGTGCAGACTTGTGTCAACGTTCTCATATGGCGTGCACCTTTTTATTTTTTATTTTTTTATAAAATTGGTGTAAAAAGAAAACCAACAACTTCACCCACGCCAACATTGATATTAAATATTATTATAAATTCCCCCCTTCATCCACACATGTTGTTCTATGGCAGGGTTCACCAACCCCTGGATCTCTGTTGCAAATCTACAACACCTATCATGCACTGACAGCATTCGGCTGTCAGATTATGATGGAAGTTGTAGATTTGTAACCACTGGAAGAGCCACAGGTTACGAAACTCTGTTATATGAAGATTGTTGTATTGTAATTACAATGCATTTTGGGACTGTACTACAAACTTTACTAGGTAACAGAGCAGCTTTATGCTGTCTGAGCATGGTGGGAGTTGTAGTTTTACTAGTGCTGTACTGCTTCAGGTTGATAACTACTGTTCTATGGAGTATACATTGTGTTTTGTAATCACAACGCGTTTTGGGGCTGTACAGAAGAGTCATCTGATGAATAGCAAGGATGTAAAGATGTCCAATCACAAACGAACAGTATGAACGGCCATGTTTTGAGCCCACTATGAACCCAACTTCGAGACAATGGTAAAAGCATTTAGCTGGTGCCTGCCGTATTCACGTATTTTAGGTGGAGAACATCTATAACAAGTTCTTAAGAATAAATGGCTCTTTTACCTGCAAAATAAACTCAGCTCTGTTCAGAGCAGTAAAGTGAACATAAACACCGCTTCCACGCTTTAATTAGAGCAGAATGGCGGCTGGGCAAAACAGAATTGCGCAGAAGTTGCACAGCAGTAATATAGAATAATGGTGGTGAGGTGCAGAGTGTGGCTCTTTTTTGTGTTTTTATTTTGCTTTTTGGAGAAGGCTATAATCTGCGCTGCTTTTACCAAAAAGCTTTTTTCAAGTCGAGATTTTAAAAGCTTCGGCGCCGCTCCGCAAATGAAAAGATTAAAAGCTCTTTATGTTCACTCCCAACTTTCCTGCACTTCACTGAGAAATGATTGTGGTGCTAAAAGAGCCAGGGTGTTCTCAGCTTCTGCGGACATCATACATAAGAGACATTGGGAGTTATAATATGTCTGCCATTGTTACGGTTGGATGGACGTCCAAATGCAAATGTGACCATATGGCAGGACTGTATCATTGTCACATCAGCCATGCAGGGGATTAAGAACGGTACAGTGAAGACCTCTCTGTAAATGACTTCTATTAAAAATTCTTTATCCTTCCGGTACTTTTTAGCAGCTGTATGCTACAGAGGAAATAATTTTTTGTCTTGTCCACAGTGCTCTCTGCTGACACCTGATGCTCGTATCAGGAACTGTCCAGAGCAGGAGAAAATCCTCATAGCAAACATATGCTGCTCTGGACAGTTCCTGACACGGACAGAGGTGTCAGCAGTGAGCACTGTGGACAAGACAAAAAAGAAATTCAAAAAGCAAATAATTTCCTCTGTAGCGTACAGCTGCTAAGAAGTACTGGAAGGATAAATATTTTTTAATAGAAGTAATTTACAAATCTGTTTAACTTTCTGGCACCAGTTCATTAAAAAAAAAAAAAAAAAAGTTTTCCACCGGAGTACCCTTTTAAAGGGGTACTCCACTACTTTAATAACTGCAAGATAGGGGCTAATTGTCTGATTGTGGGGGGGTTTGACCTCTGCCCCCCCCCCCCTTGATCTCCAGAATGGGACCCTGCCTCTCCCCGTCATGGAGTGGAGTGTCAGCACACCTCATGCACAAAGAGTGCTGTAGATACCCGAGCACAGCTTTCTTGTACCTCTGACGCTCCTATAGACAGTGCATAAAGAGCGTGCCGACACTCCACCCCATGCAGAGGAAGAGATGAGGACATTGTGGACATCGTGTGGTCCCAGAGGTTAGACCCACCGCTCTCAGACACTTATTACATAAATTAGTGGTGTACCCCATTTACTTTATTTAGGGGACATTCAGACATACAGGATTTGCAGTTCCTGTACATGTGAATGTTCGCATACACCTGGTGGCGGAAAACTTGTCCTGCTTACAACCAAGTGAATAAAAACTGTAAGGCCTCATCCACACTGCTAAAATTCAGATGGCGGAATTTTGCTTTCACTTGTTTTCAATGGGATTCTGCTGATCTGTGCATACTGCGGAATTTCTGCAGGGGGATTCTGCCAGCAAAACCAACCTCCGCCAAAGAATGAACATGTTCATTCTTAGGTGGAATTCCGCCAGACGGCATTGCTATCTGAGACAGCGCACGTCCACTTGGTCACCGGCGATTTTTTTTAGAGGCACCTGCTCCAGACGAGTCCGTCCGGATTATCTCAAGGCTGAGGATCTGCAGTGTGAACAAAATTCTACAGTGTGAACAATTCTGCAGTGTGAAACAGACTGTTGTACACCAGAGTGATCTGCTACCTAAATAAATACCCTGTAACAAACCATCAGCTGTGAGAACCATTGCATCAGGACAGGGTTACAGTTCCTGGTGTAAACAATAATTTTCATCAGCAGAGATGTTGAACATAAGACACAAAATAGTTTAGAAATGGCAGGACTTTACTGTCTCGTATGATTAAAGAGGTAGTCTCATCAGAAAGCTGCCGGGGGGGCTAAAATTTCCATTTTCCGCATTGTAATAACGTATCTATGGCTGGTTGCGATGTTCTGCAGGAGAGCAATCTCTAGAAAGAGCAGCACTTGGATCCGCCAGGAAGATCCCAGGTCTGTGTCAGTGACATTAAACATTCACGTATAGCGCGAGCGCAGAGTGCCGTCCTGTAGATTGTTTACTCCAATCACCGCAGAAGGTTTACTAAAGCGCTGCATTACTGACTTATTTATGATGGAAATTTAGACGGCAAATACGGAGCTGTCAGCAGCTGCTGGATAAATAGTCCTGACAAGCATTAATAACAGCGGAGGATGAGCGCAGTTATGAAACTACACTGGTGGATTGTATTTACAGTTCTCTGCCAGCCGCAAGAGACAGAGAGCCGCCCAGAGTCCTACACCTGCTCCTGGGGGGCACCATAAAATCATAAATCTACAAAAATCCAAGTCAGGGCACAGGGGTATAGGATGATACTATAGGTAAAAGATCATGACACTGACACTTGGGGTACAGGATAATGACACTGACACTTGGGGTACAGGATAATGACACTGACACTTGGGGTACAGGATAATGACACTGACACTTGGGGTACAGGATAATGACACTTACACTTGAGGTACAGGATAATGACACTTACACTTGGGGTACAGGATGATGACACTTACACTTGGGGTACAGGATGATGACACTGACACTTTAGGTACAGGATAATGACACTGACACTTGGGGTACAGGATAATGACACTGACACTTGGGGTACAGGATAAGGACACTGACACTTGGGGTACAGGATAATGACACGCTGACGCTAGGGGTACAGGATAATGTCACGCTGACACTTGGGGTACAGGATAATGACACGCTGACACTTGGGGTACAGGATAATGTCACGCTGACACTTGGGGGTACAGGATAATGTCACACTGACACTTGGGGTACAGGATTATGTCACACTGACACTTGGGGTACAGGATAATGTCACGCTGACACTTGGGGTACAGGATTATGTCACACTGACACTTGGGGTACAGGATAATGTCACACTGACACTTGGGGTACAGGATAATGTCACGCTGACACTTGGGGGTACAGGATAATGTCACACTGACACTTGGGGTACAGGATAATGACACTGACACTTGGGGTACAGGATTATGTCACACTGACACTTGGGGTACAGGATAATGACACTGACACTTGGGGTACAGGATTATGTCACACTGACACTTGGGGTACAGGATAATGTCACGCTGACACTTGGGGTACAGGATTATGTCACACTGACACTTGGGGTACAGGATAATGTCACGCTGACACTTGGGGTACAGGATAATGACATGCTGACACTTGGGGTACAGAATAATGTCATGCTGACACTTGGGGGTACAGAATAATGTCACGCTGACACTTGGGGGTACAGGATAATGTCACACTGACACTTGGGGTACAGGATTATGTCACACTGACACTTGGGGTACAGGATAATGTCACACTGACATGGGGTAGAATATCTACAAGGAGTTTGTATGTGCTTCCCATGTTTGTAGGGGTTTCCTCCAACTTCTTTCACTTGGAATTTGGATTGTAGATTTAATTTGAGTTGATGATAATCCCAATTGGGCCATTGTGTGCAAATCCTTTTCAGATTTGCATGTCTCCATGGTAACAGACTACAAACACTCTGTAGTCTGATCCTGTTGCTATACTCTCCTTTATGGCGCACTATGAATTAATGGAAGCAGCTAACTGGAGCCTCAGACTACACGGTTTGTTTCTGGGATGTTACCATGGACCTGTGTAGGAGCTGTAGACACAAAATATTAGGACATTTTTACATAACCTGTACATAACCTGTAGTTTACCCCCAATCTTGGAGCATTGTTTGGGGCATAACACTGTGGCAGTCATCTCCTCTCCTAATGTCTCCAGCAGACTTGTGGATTTTAGTACTTCTAACTCTACAGACGATGAGCTCAGCAGCAAGGCTCATAAGTAAGTGCCCCCCCCCCCCTCCTTTCCCATCTGCCGTCTCTGATGCAGCAGCCACACACAGTTTAGTGAGATTGATCTGATACAGTGCGTCAGGTGCATGGACTGCAGCGCTAACCCAGGAAAATATTATCATTTTACTTGTACCCGAAGAATAATTGAAATCCAACTTGGGCTTTATCATCATGAGAAGTACTCCTGTGCGTCTAACAGCTGACCATCCGCCAGGTATATGGCTGCTCACAAAAATCCTACTTGTCACTCGTCATCTATTCCCTGATGGATTAACCCCTTGAACTCTGAGAGTGCAACTTGCAAAGTACTGTAAAAAGGGGCAATTAACGTGATGCTCACCTCCACCCCTCCCTGCCACCCTGACTTTACTGCTTCTATATCTTGTGTAAGGGCCCGTATACTTAGGAGATTCCATGATCTATATTTATTTTTTGAGCAATAAGGGACAAAGTTTGTAATCTAGTAGAAAAAGAAAAGTTCACATCTTCTCTACTGGGATCCAGACTCATATGGTTAAAGCTTTATTCCCATTTGTTGTGTTCATACAATGCTAGTTTGGTACAGTGCAAAGGAGTTGCATTAAAGGATAAGTATCATGAAGAAAAACTTATCCCCTATCAGAAGTATAGGAGATAAGTTTTAGATAACAGGGGGTCCGAGCGCTGGGGCCCCGTGATCTCCTGTTTGGAGCCCGGTTCTCCAGCACAGGAGCACATTATTACCCCCCGCCCAAAGCGGAGGCCGCCATGCCCCCTCCATAAAACTCTATGGGAGAGCTATTTGGCAATCTTCGGTTCTCCAACAGAGCTTCATGGAGGGGGCATGGCGGACTCCGCTTCAGGCAGGGGTCATGACGCGCTAATGTGCTGGAGAACCGGGGCTCCAAACAGATATTGCTGGGGGCCCCAGCGCTCGGCCCCCCTGCAATCTAAAACTTATCTCCTATCCTTCTGATAGGGGATAGGTTTTTCTTCATGATACTTATCCTTTAAAGGGGTACTCCGGTGGAAAACTTTTTTTTTTTTTTTACCAACTGGTAACAGAAAGTTAAACAGATTTGTAAATTACTTCTATTAAAAAAATCTTAATCCTTCCAGTACTTATTAGCTGTTTTTCTTTTTGGAACACAGAGCTCTCTGCTGACATTATGACCATAGTGCTCTAGGTGACATATCAGTCCATTTTAGTAACTGTCCAGAGCAGCATATGTTTTATATGGGGATTTTCTCCTACTCTGGACAGTTCCTAAAATGGACAGAGGTGTTAGCAGAGAGCACTGTGGTCATGATGTCAGCAGAGAGTTCTGTGTTCCAAAAAGAAAAGAATTTCCTCTGTAGTATTCAGCAGCTAATTAGTCCTGGAAGGATTAAGATTTTTTTATACAAGTAATTTACAAATCTGTTTAACTTTCTGGCACCAGTTGATTAAAAAAAAATATATTAAGTTTTCCACCGGAGTACCCCTTTAAAATCCTATTTGTTATGCTCCCTCCATTCTTGGGATAGTGGGAGTTCCTGTCAGTCAGACCCCCATCACCATGTGGGTGGTGGAAAAAACTCATTAATAGCACTCCTCTATGCTCTTTCCTGTCTGATAGCACTCCTCTGTGCTCTCTCTCATCTAATAGGACTCCTCTGTGCTTCTGCCTGTCTGATAGCACTCCTCTGTGCTCTCTCCTGTCTGATAGCACTTCTCTGTGCTCTCTCCTGTCTGATAGTACTCCTCTGTGCCCGCTCCTGTCTGATAGCACTCCTCTGTGCCCTCTCCTGTCTGATAGCACTCCTCTGTGCTCTCTCCTGTCTGATAGCACTCCTCTGTGCTCACTGCTGTCTGATAGGACTCCTCTTTGCTCTCTCTGGTCTGATAGCGCTCCTCTGTGCTCTCTCCTGTCTGATAGCGCTCCTCTGTACTCTTTCCTGTCTGATAGGACTCCTCTTTGCTCTCTCCGGTCTGATAGTGCTCCTCTGTGCTCTCGCCTGTCTGATAGGACTCCTCTGTGCTCTCTCCTGTCTGATAGGACTCCTCTGTGCTCTCTCCTGTCTGATAGGACTCCTCTGTGCTCTCTCCTGTCTGATAGGACTCCTCTGTGCTCTCTCCTGTCTGATAGGACTCCTCTGTGCTCTCTCCTGTCTGATAGCACTCCTCAGTGCTCTCGCCTGTCTGATAGGACTCCTCTGTGCTCTCTCCTGTCTTATAGGACTCCTCTGTGCTCTCTCCTGTCTGATAGGACTCCTCTGTGCTCTCTCCTGTCTGATAGGACTCCTCTGTGCTCTCTACTGTCTGATAGGACTCCTCTGTGCTCTCTCCTGTCTGATAGCACTCCTCTGTGCTCTCTCCTGTCTGATAGGACTCCTCTGTGCTCTCTCCTGTCTGATAGCACTCCTCTGTGCTCTCCTGTCTTATAGGACTCATCTGTGCTCTCTCCTGTCTTATAGGACTCCTCTGTGCTCTCTCCTGCCTGATAGGACTCCTCTGTGCTCTCTCCTGTCTGATAGGACTCCTCTGTGCTCTCTCCTGTCCTATCAGACACAGAGGAGTTCTAGCCCACTCTCACTTACTGGACTTTGTTCATACCTGTGCTTCTGCTTGGAAAAAGCCATGATGTCTATAAAAAGGAAATAACATTTTCTTATGAAGTACAATAGAAAGGTTAATGTTTTGCCAAGATGTACAACATATAAAAAGTTTTTGAATCTGACAGTGCCCATTTAAGTTGGACATAAAATCCAGATAGCTGTGAGCTGACTGTTATCTTTATTGACCAAGAATAAATGGGTTCTGAATGGTTATACAGGAGAAGGTCACTGCCAGTCAACTCTGTCCTGATTACAGACATCACTGGTTTCCCTCTAGACCCCTCCTTCCCCTCCTCTAAACTTCTCTGACAGCAACTTTTCTATCCCAAGAAAACGACAATAACTAGGCAGTTAAAACCGGACATACCCAACTGCTCTCTCCCGCTACATCTGGAGAATCAGGTGATCCCCATACACATGATGGTCAGCCAAAATGAATGGGTAAAGCTGTCATTAATGTATATGGCAGGTTTTAGCCCTTATTGAAGTGTAAAAACATGTTTTCAGTTATAGAGCCTATTTACACAATCTGAGGAAAACCTATATTAGACCAGTATTCCCCCAACCAGTGGCTTAAAAGCTCTTGCAAAACGACAACTACTAGCATGCCCTGATATCCTAAGTCTGTCAGGGCATTGTATGATGGGAATTGTAATTTTGCAGCAGCTGGCAAGCGCAGGTTTGTGAACACTGCATTATACAATCCATGTAAAATTGTGTTACATTAAATATGTTTGTGTCCTTATGGTGAAGAATCATTGCATCAGGGAGAATGAGGGTCTTTACAGTCTAGTTTTCCTAGTCAATTGTGAAGATCGCCCTTGTTGGCCACCATTTTCCTTCTTGCTATTATGTCCTACAGCCATATAATATTCTACTGCCAGACCTCCTCTTTTAGGTGTCGCCATTTCCCGGGGTGTAATGAGCACGTAGCACTCCGGGTCTTCTTGTCATTATGACTTTGTCACAGAATCTTTGTTCTACATCGCTCCATCCCCTGTGTTCTGGGCAGAGATAGGAAAGGTCGGATCATCTCCCTGGAAGATACGGCCACGTGCACATTGTAATTGTAGACTTCTTCCTGACAGTCAATAATTCAGTCTAAGACACACAATGCAAGCAACACAGCGCTGCCATTTTTTACACGGTGGCAGAAAATAACAATTCATTCCTGGGAGGAAGCAAGACTTTTTCTAGCGGCTGATTCTGCTACATGATCGCAGAACAAAAGACTGATGAGGGAGCGCCGCTCATTAATCATTAGTGTCATTTGTCACCGCTTCTCCGAGATGACAATGTACTCCATACCTGTATGTGACTAAGATCCCGCTTCTCCATTCCAGATAAGACAAATTAATCTCCACATCTTCTAAGTGCCCCATGAGTGGAAAACTATGGTACATGAACCGCTATAAACACCCACCCTGTACAGCCTGCCACCACCATGACATGTGCTGCAGAGGTGGCTCTACCTTCAGCTGACCCCCACAGATGTTTTTATACTATCTGGGACATGTAATCTAGTGTTCTGACCATCCTCCCCCAACCCTGTTGACCGTAGATCTGAATCTAATGGATTGGCCATCAACCCATTTAGCCATGTAGCCTTGGGAATCACTGTGAAAAGCTGAATGAGTTCTACAAGACTAAACAGATTGATGGGGAAAGTTCATTAGATTTGGGGTGGCTGTAGTAGTAGCATTCATCTTTATGTCTGTGGTACTGAAATCCATTGGCCCAGATTTGCTTTGCTTCTAGCTCCAGGATAGTGAGGCTCGGCATTCACAACACATTTATTATACACAGTGTGTAAAAAAGGATAGTAAGAAAAAAATGCACCTTGCTATCAAAAAGGGACAGTAAAAGGATGTAACTTAAATGTGCCACCATACACTACCAATGTACCCTAAAGTAAGCCGGCTAACAGTTGGTGTAAATTTTGCTTCATAGATCTGGCACATTTTTAGTCTGGTCTAAGTTTATACTGTCTTAAGTGTTATACAGGAATAGTACATTCAGGCCCATCTTTTCAAACCTCATCTGGTCCACATTTGCTCTATCGTTCACACTTCAGATTTAGTAGTTTTCCATGGATGACTTTTCCGTTAATCACAGTGAAATCTTTACATGTGGTAACAAGTGTTTTTGCACAGACCCAACAGTTATAAATTCTCTCTTTACTGTCTCAACCTGCTCCAGCCATACCCTATATTTACTATTTAGTAGTACCTGAACACAGTGCCAGCCATTACAAGGATGCCCATTAGGGCTGCATTTCTGATCTTACAATGCATTGCCAGCTAAGGGGATCAGTAATGCCCACGTGGACCTAGGGTTGGCCACCTTGGGATCTCTGCCTAGAGATTTTTCTAGGTGGAGCCAAGTGTATAGACCCAAATGCTGCCCCTGAAGGAACTGACCACCTTTCATGGATGCTGCCTGCACTCCCCTAAGGCTGAAGAACACAAATCATGTGATCAGAACACTGCATTACGCATCAGGCCATGCTTCCTCAGGGCTTTTCATAGAAAGCCAGCTAAGCTTTTCATTTGTTTCATCCATCCAACACAGTTTAAATGTGGCCCCTGTTAGTTTTTAAACTCAGAAGTCCCATGCAAGAGACAGTGCCAACCATGACCATAACATGAAAGCTGATTTTGTAATTTAAAAGCCGTAGGAAAATTAAGGGAGTGCAGATAGTTTGTACTAGGACCTCCAACTTGTTTCCAGCCTTTACCACGTTACTCCTGAAATCCTTTGCGCTGCTGGAGGACCTTTCTCTATGCAGTAAGTAATTGTGTGTGACCTTGTACATAATGGCCCTCATTCACTAAGCTGAAACTGGTTATTTTAGCGCAGAGTGTCTGCGACATGCCTGCGCCAGGATAATCCGACAAACCCGACATTGGGGGTGTGTGGTCTGTCGCAAAGGGGTGTGGTTTCACAACTCGACCTATTTACTATTGAATTTCAGGAAAATCCTGTGGATACATGGCTGGAAATTTCCACCTAGAAATAGCTGGTCAGAAAAATTTCCCAATCCTGCAAGTCTGAAACAACATTTTCCACTAGTGAAAACCCAACACACTTAGTAAATTAGACCCAATAAGTACTTCTTCCTGAAAAACTGTGTGCAGCTGGGTAAGTGTTTCTTCCACTGCGTACCACTGAGAGTGACCTACAAGATCAGCATGCATCTTTTCTGAAACACTTTATGCTGCTGTGAACATTCCCATTACCTGATTGGTTAAACACACTGTAGCTATTTATTCAGAATACATCTAAAAAAATCACTAAGCAAATGATGTGATCACCCAGGTGAGCACTGACCCCCTCTGCGATCCATGACTGTCATTGTGTATGCTGCCCCTACCCCCAATCCATCCATCCCATCGGACAGTGCATTAATCATAGCCAGTCTTGCTGGCCATTCTCACTGTTTTTATAGTTCAATTAAAACATATTACCCTTCATTGTGGGGATTTAGAGGTAATAAAAAATGTGAAATGGCTCTGCCCGGCAATCCGTTCATCCAGACTTGATGGATCTGTCATTAGCTGACATAAACTTGTCTACAGCTCTGGCTCAGGAATGAGAGCGATGGTGAAAGCTCAATATATACAGGAACCACGAGGGCGGTAAGAAATTCTGACATTTATACATGTATCCCTGGCCCCATGACCCTCAGAATACAGTGGGGACTGTAGAGCATCCATCACCCCCTAGTTGTCAGAGAAACAATAGGGGGTGTCTGTACCAGGGCCCCCATAAGCCAGTGCCATATATAATACTGGAGTGTGGTCCAGGTTCCACTGAGGCCACATGAGCTGCCGATAGACATTAGATTCATGTTAAAGGGGTACCCCAGTGGGAAAAAAAATACTACAGAGAAAATTGTGTAGTTCTTTCCAGTCTGACCACAGTGCTCTCTGCTGACACAGACACAGGTTGCAGCAGAGTGCATTGTGGTCAGACAGAAAAGAACTACACAACTTCCTCTGGAGCATGCAGCAGCTGATAAGTACTGGAAGGCTTATGGTTTTTAAATAGAAGTAATTTACAAATTTGTTTAACTTTCTGCCACCAGATGATTTTAAAACATTTTGTTCTGAATGCCCCTTTAACAATATGCTCAATTTAACGGGGGCAACCAACCATCCAAAGTATATGGGGGTGAGAAGTGTTAGGGATATTGGATTTTAACTTCCCCATCTGTTTGTTCTAGGGGAGCCACTAGGGGAGTCTGAAGGGAGAGGGACACAGGAAGCTGGCAACCTCCCCTCTTACTATTGTAAACCCATGTATGCTTAGCCAAACGTGTGTTTAGAGGGACCGCTGGAGATCGCTTTTACCTGAACATGCATTTTACTGACATACCTTCGGTATATGGCCAGCATTAGGTACCAGGGCTCGAGCACAACTGCTACTGTTGTATTCACTACACCTACATACTCGGTGCATAGGTGACAAAGAAGACCCAAAGTTCTTACTGCCCCTTAAAGACAAATCTGGTTATACAAATGATATGAGTGTCAGCTGAACCTATTAAATCCAGACAGACAAGCCAGCAAAAGGTTAGGAATGTTGGGTTTCAACTGCCCTATTTGTCTTTTTGTCATTGAGAGATCACAGAGAAATCTGGCAGCAGGACAAGCAAGCATGAATTGGAGGGTTGGGAGACTTAGAATTTGGCAGATAGCTATCTTATGAGTATGGACAGCATGTGGGGTAGGGCGTTGGTTTCAGATTTAGCATCAGGGCACTTGGAGTTCCCCATAGTTGACATAACCCAAGTCGTGGTGTCTGAGATTAGGGAGCTCCTGGTGTCTGAGCGCACTACTTGCTTTATTACTTTACGGCCCTATCCCGCCTGCAGAAGGTTAATGTCTGCACAGTAGCTTTTTCCACTCTACAAATCAGCTGCTAATTTAAATCATGTCCAAAAACTCCAGATTTAAACATTGTGTTCACTTTCCTCTTAAGAGACTCAATCCAGAGCAGGCTGCTTAGCGTCTGGAGCAGGGTGGGGGCGTACTATAAAAAAATTTTTTTTTAACTGAATGGACACCATGTCCTTCAATCTTTACTGGTCTCATACAGTGTTTAGGTGCCCCATACTTGTATCACCGGCAATATCTTTACCTTTTCAGTCCCCATACTGACAGTTCCTTGGTCCTTGTCTGTGTACTCCACTACAGCATTTTCATGCCGTCCCTTCACCTGAATATGGCAGGCAATCTCAGAACACAGCTGATGACTTTGGCAGCGTGCAAAGAAATAGAAGTTCCCAGTCATTGAATTACCCATAAGCTCAGCAGGGGGCAGTCTGCGTCTCCCACAGCTCTCAGTCTAGTGTATTCTCCTTTTTTTCTGGCAACTTATTTCACATGTACAAAACCCTTGTGTGCACTTCCATTAGCTGCCCTACAGCATCACAATCTACAATTTCCCCAAGGCTGTTGTGAAATATTGATGAAATTGCTGTTTTTGTGGCATTCTGTGATACACTAAACATTCATCTGATGTAAGCTGAGCTGGAATGAATATACGGCAGGACTTCAAAGGCCGCAAGACGCATTCTCCTCCGCAGCGTTCAAAAGCAACCAGGGAAAAGAAAGCCGCTTGCTCTGGGATCCTCCTGCCGCGCCAGGATCAATGAACACCTTCATTATTAGTTCTGCTCTCGTTTTCTAGTAGAAGGTGGATTGTCATTACGTAAAATATTCCTTATGACCTGTAAAGGCCTCAGTGATGCAGAGAGTTGCTGTAGAAAATATATTTATAGTCCTGGTGAAACCTATTTTGTAGGCCTGGATCATTGTATTTTCGCTTCTGTCTTTGTCAATTGTTTCTAATGTGAGCAGTAAAGAGAGTAGCTTAGCAAAAAAACATTCACATTGCTTCTTCTAGTGCCACCAACTTTTTATGAATTTAAGCCACAGATGTTCCTTTAAAGGGGGGGGGGTCTTGTAAATCAAGCTCTGTACAAAACTGGGGAAGCCATGTCTAGCACATAGCCATAGCTTGGGCAAGAGTTTAGTTTACTGCCCTAACTCTGTACATGCGTTGGCCAGGATAACATGGCATCCCCCAGGGTTGTCCTTCCATTTGCTACACCCCTGATCTGGTCAAGTCGTATTTTATGGCAGCCATTGTTACAGATCATTATAGATCATTTTTGTTCTGGCTTCTAAAGAGAAGATCCTAAGGAAATTAACCCTTCTAGGCTTTCCCTATATCCTAACAGGGCAAATGGATTGGGATTTTACTCCTAATGACAACCCTATTAATAACATATGTCAGTGACTGGTGTGCCCCATAAATATCTCTTGGATGTCCCTAAACAGTGCCTCAGTTCAGCCCACACTTAATTGTTTAAATGTAATTGAAACACATATTTCATGGATTTTTCATTAAGTCTTGAATAAATGTGATGTAGCTTTAAAATAATGGTTAAGAATGCCTGGTCTGACTGTATGCTGTTCTCTCTACAGGTTATTTCCAAGATGGAGACGAGGATTTGAAGGATGACAGCGTCAAAGATGACGAGGAGGAGGATGAGGATAGCAACTCCACTGCTGCACTTCAGGACAGCACCTACTCCCCCACAGATGAGGAACAAGAGGTAGTTGGGGGGCTTAAACGGAGCCTCAGTTTCCAGAATTCCCCAGGAAGTCTCATATGCAATCAAGATGGGGAAAATGAGTCCTTACTGAGCGACGTAAGCGATCAGGTGCCAGACGTAAAAAGTGTATCTTCTAAAGATGCTCAGGACCAAAAAACAGACCCGCTCCCCCGGCTTCAGCCAGAGGTGCACGACTGTATGGATAAAATGAAGACTGCCTATGCCAACATCCTCTCTGATTCGTACTGGACAAATTTAGGACTAAGTCTTAAGGTGCCGTCTACAGAGCGGAAGCCTTGTGACAGTCGTAATGGAACCAGTAAAGGTGAATTTGATTGGCATCAGGATGCCCTCTCCAAAAGTTTACAGCAAAACTTACCCTCAAAATCAACTTCTAAACCAAACCTTTTCAGTTCTGTTCAGTTGTATCGTCAAAACACAAAAATGTACGGCACTGTGTTCACGGGAGCCAGCAGGTTCCGTTGTAGACAGTGCAGTGCTGCCTATGACACCTTGGTGGAGTTAACTGTGCACATGAATGAAACCGGCCATTATCAAGATGATAACCACAAGAAAGACAAGCACAGACCTGCAAACTATTCCAAACCCCGAAAAAGGGCATTTCATGATATGGACAAGGAGGACGCCCAAAAAGTTTTAAAGTGCATGTTTTGTGGAGACTCATTTGATTCACTCCAAGATTTAAGTGTCCATATGATAAAGACAAAGCATTACCAAAAAGTGCCTTTGAAGGAACCTATCCCAAGCATCTCATCCAAAATGGTCTCCTCTGCAAAAAAACGTGTATTTGAAGTGACTCGACCATGCTCACCAGATTCAACCACCGGTTCCTTTGTGGATCATTGTTCCACACAGAAGAACTCAAACTCACAGCTGTCCTCTAACAATCGGTATGGCTATCAGAATGGTGCCAGCTATACCTGGCAGTTCGAAGCTTGTAAATCCCAAATTCTGAAGTGCATGGAATGCGGCAGTTCACATGACACCTTGCAGCAACTCACGACGCACATGATGGTCACTGGACATTTCTTGAAAGTAACCAATTCAGCCTCAAAGAAAGGTAAGCAGCTGGTCTTAGACCCTCTTGCTGTAGAAAAGATGCAGTCACTCTCAGACTCTCCCTCAAGTGACAGCCAGTCAAAGCCATCAGCAAGTTCTCCATCTGGAGGATCAATCTCTGAAATCCTGACCAGTAAAGAATGTAAAATAGATATGTCAGAAGACAGCAACAAAGAAGAAAAAGTAGACACCAATGATGAACACGAAGACATCCTAGAAAAACCTTTAGATCCAACACTCAAGTACCAGTATCTAAGGGAAGAGGACTTGGAAGATGGCTCCAAAGAAGGTGGAGATATCTTGAAATCTCTAGAAAACACTGTAACCTCGGCTATTAACAAAGCCCAAAATGGAACACCAAGCTGGAGCGCATACCCCAGCATCCATGCCGCATATCAACTTTCAGATATCATGAAACCTTCGGTTTCCCTCGGTTCTCAAGTAATGCAAATGAGACCAACCTTCTCAAATAAATTTAGGCCAATCGCTCCTAAGTGCAGATCTGCAGCTTTATCTTCAAACAGCCCAGCTGACCCTCAGTCTACACAAGTGAAGGAGGAATCTGAAGACACAGAGTCTGAAAGAGAATCAGGGAAAGAGGTAATTAAGTCAGAGAGAACGCAAGCAGATGAAAGTGAGGATTCACCCAAAGCAGAAGGTTTGTCAGAGTCATCAAGAAAAGAACCATGCTCCCCAAAACATGAAGAGAAAACTAGACAAAGCTGTGAAAAGGAGAAACCCAAATTCCTGGAACCCATAGAGTCACCACTAGGACGAGAAGAATGTTCTTCACTACGAAGTTCAGCGAATCATTCCCCTGATATTCCATGTGTAAATCCTCTCAGCGCTTTACAGTCAGTGCTAAATAATCACTTGGGAAAAGCTTCTGAGTCGATAAGACCAGCATCCAATTCCAGTTCCGCAAGCTTAATTTCCATGTTTCAGAAATCTCCACCCAGTCGGGTAGAAAAACCGGCCACGGGCCTGACGCCACCACATCCACAACCTGCTGGCCATTATTTATTTGAAACCAATGATCAACCAATAGATCTGACAAAATCTAAAAATAAAAAAGTGGAGTCCTCTAAAGCGAAGTCATGCACATCTCCACCTCAGAAGCATGCTCTGTCTGATATAGCGGATATGGTCAAGGTTCTCCCTAAAGCTACCACCCCAAAGCATGTTGCTTCTTCTAGAATGGCCTCCATGAAACTTGAGATGGATTCTAGGCGCTTTGAAGAAGTCTCAACTGAGGTTTCATCATTACATAAAAGGAAGGGAAGACAATCCAACTGGAATCCTCAGCATCTTCTCATTTTACAAGCTCAGTTTGCATCAAGTCTCTTTCAGACATCAGAGGGGAAATATTTGTTGTCGGACCTCGGTCCACAAGAACGCATGCAGATTTCTAAGTTTACTGGACTTTCCATGACAACCATCAGCCACTGGTTGGCCAATGTCAAATATCAGCTTCGGAAGACTGGTGGAACAAAATTTTTGAAAAACATGGACAAGGGACACCCTGTGTTTTATTGCAGTGACTGCGCATCTCAGTTTCGAACACCATCAAGCTATATCACCCACCTAGAGACCCATCTTGGGTTTCAAATGAAAGATATGAACAGGTTGGCGGTGGAACAGCAAACAAAGGTAGAGAAGGAAATCTCGCGGGTAGCTGTACAGAGGTCACCTCAGCCGGTGGCTGCAGATGAGGACACAGACTCTAAGTTTAAGTGTAAATTGTGTTGTCGGACATTTGCCAGTAAGCACGCAGTTAAGCTGCACCTAAGCAAAACACACAGCAAATCCCCAGAACATCATTCACAGTTTGTTTCCGAAGTGGACGAGGAGTAGTTTTGTAAATTCTTCATTTGTTTTTTCAAGACTGTACAGTTTATGGCCCCACAGAATGGTGCATTTCATAGAAGTAGTAAACCTATTGCAATGTAAGGATATGTCAATGTATATACTGGTCTGCTCTGTACCATTGTTGGGTGGGTCATCTCCCATCACATTTCCCAGAAAGCTGCTGCTATATTGTCCTCAATAGGACTGTATCACTCCTAATTTAGCTGCATCCAGATGCATTTTTTGTAGATTATGAGAAACCAAAATTCTACATTCTGGAAGATTATAATCTGTATAACTCCTAGAAAATTATTGGGGGGGGGGGGGGGCTATGGGGATAACATTAATGGACCTATGGATGCCTAATACCATGAGGATCTTCATCATTGAGGTGTTTACTGTCCATTTCTTTTTTTTATGTCACATTGGCCCTATATTTACATTGTCTTTTTAGAGGCTTCTCCAGGGTTATATTGGAAGATGGGGAAATATATATTTATTATTAAAAGTTAAAGTGGGGTTCTAGAGGTTTCTATTCCAACTTTGCAAATGACATTTGTCAAAATACGGTCCTTGATTGCCCATCTTAAAGCTTACGACCCCAGAAAATACTGAGATTGTTTACACATGGACAGCCATAGGGCGACCTACTTGATGTGTTGTATGGATCTGGTCTAAGTAGAGAACCTGGCTGTATAGTAGTGAGTATCTTCACTTCTTATAAAATTTATAAAGACCTATATGCATAAACAGGGACTCCCCTTTTAAATACATTAAATGTCTTAAATTGATCCCAAGATTGAGCTTTTATTATATTCCAGAACTGCACTCAATACTACACAACTTCAGAGCTGAGTTCTCTAAGCATTGCCTGCATGTTCAGTGTAAAGCTGTTAGGGGAGGGGGAGGTATCTGTCCACAAGTTTATTTCCAGAAACAGCTTACAGAATTGTGAGTTTAGCTCTGAAGTTAGTAATACAGCAGCACCATTTCTCAACTGTTCAGTTTAGTAGAAGACCTGACACAAGGAATGACTCCCTCTTCTAGAAGGTACAATAAACCCACTAACTGGCCTTTTGGGTGCAGAAGTCTAGCAGATCCTGCATGTTTGCTGACTTTTCAAGAGCATCAATGCTTTAGGAGCAGCTCACATCCAAAGGCCGTTCAGTGGGTGCTATTACAGTTTGTCATAGTAGGTCTCTGTTTAGCAAAAAAATGTATGATAAAGATGTAGAAGTGGGTGGTTGTGCTCTCTTCGGGCTGTACACCAGTATGGAGAGCTGAAGTGTTTCCTACAGCAGTTCCCCACTGCAGTCTATGAGAGGTGCTACAAAGCCAGGATTCGACAAAACACCAGCTTTCGGCACATCAGACTGTTGTTGCCCAGTCATGTCACATGGGTGGATGCACTATGCACTTTACATTGTATGTCCATCCCTAGGCAACCGGGACCCAGCTGCCTGCAGTGTGAGGGCCCCGCTCCAGTAAGATTATCCATCTGTGTGACTGACAGTGATCTGGGTTTTAAAGTATCGAAATAAATTGCAAATTTTCTACTTTTTAAGTGCATGAAATGCACTGCAATCCACATCTAGCCCAGTCGATGGAATCGACCCAGCCTTTGTTCAGTCAGTGCACAATAGTAGTCCTCACAGATCACCTATATGCCTCATAGTCCGTTTAGGTTTTGGCCACAAAATAGCTGCCTCCAATATATACTAGAGCTAGACAGCGACTTCAGTTGGTGCAATATTGTCGCACGAAAGACAAATTCACACTCATTTGAGACTATGAAGCTAAGTTTCCACTTGGTTTTTTTCTGTCAGTAGTGGATCCATAAGGGAGAAGTGTAATTCCTTCCTTTATATGTCCTATTCCTTATGAATACACTTCTGACTTTGGCTCAAAAACTGCAGTGGCAGATATCCAAAAACTGCCAGAAAAAAAAAAAGAAACAAGTGGAAACTTAGCCTTAAAGTGTGACCCAACCAGGGAGAAGTAAAAAAATGACATGACAAAAAATATCACATTTCCTTGTAAAGCAACAATAAACAGCTCTATAAAAAGTCTTGATCAGAACTGGAGAAACCACTTTATGCCACAAGGTGGAGTCTTGCTATCTTCCCTTGTTCCCTGCTAACACATCTTACAGGAGAAATCTATATCTACTGGTAAAACTTTTTCATAGAAGTGTAAACTTTTGCCCAAATTAGAGTCTGACCCTTCCCCCCCATTTAACGCTTTATTCCATATTCTGTTAGGTTACGTTCATTGCTCGTTTGAGGGCTGCAGTGGGTTAAAGCCGATGCTCTTACTGTATATATTGTCATTTTGCAGAGGGGGAGAAGCACAAGAGAGCCAGGAGTTTATGAAGCGTCCGCTCAGAGCGCTTCTGGTTTTGTACGGGACAGTCTCTTGCTACAGATCTATCACTGATTTGCATAATGTAACTTATATAAAATGTTCTATGATACGTTGTTTAAGGCAAACACTTAATCTTGAGTTTGTAATATATAAAGCTGTAACAATTCATATTTAAGCAGGTTATAATGATTACAGAAAATGAATATTACTGTTCTGCTAATTAAACCGTTATTTTTTAATGATTTATGACTTTGATGTCCGGTTATTTCTGGGTGTGACTGTAGCACTGAGCCCCTCAATCTAGTGCTGGTCACAGAGTACACACAGTATGGAGTGAGTCCTGATACAGAGCACTGCATTGCAGAGATGCACTATATGAGCAAAAATATTGGTACACACCTCTTAATAAATTCAGGTACTTAGGTGAATTCTGTCCACAGTTGTATAAATTCAAACCCCAATACAGTCGCCTGTACAAACATTGGTGAACGAATGGGTTCTTCTACAGAGCTCCCTGAATTTCAGCGTGGTACTGTAAGGCTAGGATCACACTACGAAATTTCTGCCTGCAATTCCGCTTTGAAATTGCAGGCAGAAATTCCACTTACTAAAATGTACTGTATAGTTAATGGAAAATCCGCTTGAAAATTTCCGCTTGAAGAATGGCGCTGCTCATTCTTCAGGCGGAAATACTCGCGGACCACATTGCAGTCTATTGATTGATTCAGTCGGCGCTGGCCACACTCGGAATCTCCGGGTGGAAATTTTCTGCCCGGAGATTACGCAGTGTGAACCTAGCCTTATAGAACTCTACCTCTACAACAGGTCAGTTTTTAGAAGATCTTCCTTCCCTGATCTTCCACCATCACTTATGCGTGGTATTGCTGAGAAGTGGAAACGTTTAGGCACCACAGCAACTCCTGAAGTGGGGACCACGTAAAGTTACTAAACTTATCTGCCATTAAAATCAGCAGAAAAGGCATCATAGCATATGTTTCCATGTCCAAGCAGTTTCATCCCTTATAAGACAGACAGGAAAGCTGTTCTATCTGTACCCACATCATTTAGAGCAGTTTGTTTCTTCCCCCCCCCCCCCCCCCCGCCCCCAATTCCAGTCCTTAAATGAAATCTGTCACCAGTTTCACCTGTACCAACCTGTCGGTACAGACAAGTAGTGCGGATGACACTGATGACAACGATACTTACCTGGTCCCTGTTATGGTTCTCCCGCAATCTGCTGCCATATCTTCTGTTCCAGGCCCGACTTTGTGACGTTATCGCAGCTGTTTGCTATCAGTGGGAGCCTGCAGAGAACAGCAGCAACAGGTTAATGTAGGTGAAACTGATGACATATTTCCTTGAAAGACAAACAACAGGTCATCATTTGAGGATATTTCAAACAGAGAATGAGTGTGGTAATGCTTAAAGGGGTACTCCCGTGGATTTTTTTTAAATCAACATGTGCCAGAAAGTTAAACAGATTTTTAAATTACTTCTATAAAAAAATCTTAATCCTTCCAGTACTTATTAGGTGCTGAATACTACAGAGGAAATTATTTTCTTTTTGGAACACAGAGCTCTCTGCTGATATCATGACCACAGTGTTCTCTGCTGACATCTCTGTCCATTTTAGGAACTGTCGAGAGCAGCATACGTTTGCTATGGGGATTTTCTTATTCTCTGGACAGTTCTTCAGCTAATAAGTACTAAAATGATTAAGATTTTTTAATAGAAGTAATGTACAAATCTGTTTATCTTTCTGGCACCAGTTGATTTAAAAAAAAAAAAAAAAAAATTTTCCACCGGAGTACCCCTTTAATATATCAATTATCAACTATCTATACAGGATTCCAAATGTGAAAACTCCATATGGGAACATCTGGCCACTTGCTTGGCTTCCTCAGCCACAGTTTTATTAATCTGATCTGCACCTCAGTGTTTATATTGGACCATTGTGTTACTATTGGTGTAGTGCTTCAGAAACTATAAAAACCAGAACCATGTAGAACATTAGCCATAGTCAGGACATCTATATTCCCAGTAACATCAATTGCCTGCCTCCTGCTGCTATTCTAAATTTTTCCATTTGATGTATGTATAGCAGCTATATCATCCCTAGTGCACCATAAGGCAGATGAGAGCCACACCATGACAGCCTGCAGATGCTCAAAATAACCATAGTCCAATGCCAAACTGCACAAAGATCAGATACTTAGCACCAAGGCCGTGTAGGAGTGATGTGTAACACTCCACCCTTCTTTACATTTATGATAGCTCATTATCAGTTACTACATTGTCTTGGAGTATAACTTCAGCTTTGGATTTGACAAGTAGAATACCAAAGATTCCATTCCTGCTCCAAAAAGTGCTGAACCATTACATTCCACCTGCAACTCCCATCATGCCCTGACAACTGAAGGATGCTTCCCTACCACCACCACTTTTTTATAAAAGTCTCATAGCCACTTGTTGTCAGGTGTTCTATATAAAAAGGTATACAGGTAGTTGATGCCTTTACGAAGTAACATAGCAGTACTTAAAATGTGACGGCTAAAGGGGCCCTAGGATATAGTTTACATTGGGGTCTTAACCCCTTAGGGACTTAGCCTATTTTCACCTTAAAGGGGTACTCCGCCCCTAGACATCTTATCCCCTATCCAAAGGATAGGGGATAAGATGTCAGATCGCTACGGTCCCGCTGCTGGGGACCCCGGGGATCGCCGCTGTGGCACCCCGCCATCATTACTGCGGCACCCCGCCATCATTACTGCACAGAGTGAGTTCGCTCTGTGCGTAATGACGAGCGATACCTTAATGCAAGTCTATGGCAGGGGGTGTGACGACCGCCACGCCCCCTCCCATAGACTTGTATTGACGGGGGCGGGCCGTGACATCACGAGGGGCGGAGCCGTGACGTAACGATGCTCCGGCCCCTGTATTGCCCGTCATTACGTGCAGAGCGCTCTCGCTCTGCGCAGTAATGATAGCGGGGTGCTGCAGAAGCGATCCCCGGGGTCCCCAGCAGCGGGACCCCGGCGATCTGACACACACGGCACCCCGTTTGTAATCAGTCCGGGGACTTATTACAAATGGGGTGCCGCGTGCATGATCCCAGGGGTCCCCAGCGGCGGAACTCCCGCGATTAGGCATCTTATCCTCTATCCTTTGGATAGGGGAAAAGATGTGTAAGCACCGGAGAACCCCTTTAAGGACTCAGCGTTTTTCCGTTTTTGCATTTGCATTTTTTCCTCATCACCTTCTAAAATCATAACGCTTTCAGTTTTGCACCTAAAATTCCATATGATGGCTTATTTTTTGCGCCACCAATTCTACTTTGCAGTGACATTAGTCATTTTACCCAAAAATCCACTGCAAAACGGAAAAAAAATTCATTGTTTGACAAGAAAATTTTTTATTTTGTTGGGGCTTCCGTTTCTACGTAGTGCATTTTTCGATAAAAATAACACCTTATCTTTATTCTGTAAGTCCATACGGTTAAAGGAGGTCTCCAACTGAAATCTTTTATCCCCCGCTGTGCCCGGGCTGTAAAACTATACATAATAAACTTTCACTTACCTGCCTACGATCCCCCGTTGTTCCGATATCGCTGCCCATGGTCCGGTCCCTGTCAGCTTCCTCTTCCTGCGGGTCGGTGACTTCACTCTGCGCTCAGCCTATCAGCGGCCGCGACGGGACATTGCTGCGGCCGCTGATAGGCTGAGCACAGAGTGAAGTCACCGACCCGCAGGAAGTAGAAGAGACCGGGACCAGAGAACGGGACGGCGATATCGGAACAACGGGGGATCGTAGGCTGGTAAGTGAAAGTTTATTATGTATAGTTTTACAGCCCGGGCACAGCGGGGGTTAAAAGTTTTAGCTTAGAGAACTCCTTTAAAATGGTACCCTGCTTATATAGGTTGGATATTGTCGTACTTCGGAAAAAAATCATAACTACATGCAGGAAAATTTCCATGTAAAAAATTCTCATTTCTAACCCCTATAACTTTTTATTTTTCCGCATACGAGCCGGTATGAGGGCTCATTTTTTGCGCCGTGTTCTGAAGTTTAGATCGGTACCATTTTTGTACTGATTGGCCTTTTTGATCACTTTTTATTCATTTTTTCATTATATAAAAAGTGACCAAAAATACGCTATTTTGGAGTTTGGATTTTTTTTTGCGCGTACGCCATTGACCGTGCGATTTAACTAATGATATATTTTTATAGTTCGGACATTTCCGCACGCGGCGATACCACATATGTTTATTTTTATTTACACTGTTTTTTTTTTTATGGGAAAAGGGGGGTGATTCTAACTTTTATTAGGGAAGGGGTTAAATGACCTTTGTTAACTTTTTTTTTTCCCACTTTTTTTTTGCAGTGTTATAGCTCCCATAGGGACCTATAGCACTGCACACACTGATCTCTTATGCTGATCCCTGCAAAGCCATAGCTTTGCACGGATCATTGAGATAGGGGCTCGATTGCTGAAGCCTGTAGCTCAGACTTGGAGCAATCAATCGACGATCGGACGCCGCGGAGACAGGTAAGGAGACCTCCGCCTGAGTCCCAGCTGATCGGAACATGGCGATTTTATTGCCATGTCCCGATCAGCCCGACTGAGCTGCCGGGAAGCGTTTACTTTCACTTTCAGATGCGGCGGTCAACTTTGACCGCCGCGTCTGAAGGGTTAATAGCGCGCGGCACAACGATCGGTGCCGTGCACTGTTAGCCCAGGGTCCCGGCTATGAATAGCAGCCGGGACCGACCCGGTGTGATGCAGGGTCACGGCATTAAAACACTGGGCTCAGGGCGTACAGGTATGCCCTGAGTCCTTAAGGATCGGGGATGCAGGGTGTTTTAAACTCCGGGCTCAGGGCGTACAGGTACACCCTGAGTCCTTAAGGATCGGGGATGCAGGGCATATGCATACGCCCTGCGTTCCCAAGAAGTTACACCACAGCCTGTGTGATTTCTAACATATTTTTTAATTACTTCATTAATCAAAAATGACTCCTTACACCAGAAAATCAGCTCTAAACATCTTGGTTACTAGGGGTCTCCTTTGCCTGCAATCTGCTGCCACTGTCTGTTGTCAGGGAAAATCTGTCTCTAGTACCAGCTAGATCTGAAGGGCTTAATATATGCTATGTACAGAAGAGAGAAAGCCCGGGCTATGTACTTGAAGGCTCAGCCGGTATGCCTTCTCAACAGGATTCACACACTTCCTCAAAGGTAAATCAATGCTTTCCTCTCATAATCCATAAAGCTTAGCGCAGCTGTCTTTTGTGTGAATACCAGGGTACCTACTGCTTTATGTCCACATTCCTGCAGTGTAGTCCCCCCCCCACCCCTTTCTTTAGCTTATCAGCAACAACAGCAGCTCTGATGATGTTTCCTTTCTTTCTGCTCACTTAGCACTAAACCTAATACATCAGTAACCCCTTCACCCTATACATGCCATCTTCAGTACTGTGTAAATCATCCCCCAGCACAGTGTCAACCTGTGCGGTCAGGTGCATATTCACCAGCAGAGAGGCATATGTGCTTAGACTGGCCAGAGAAGGAAAGGAAGTACATATATGTGTACTACTGGTAAACAGCCCCCTTGAAATGCAGAGAATGAGAAATAGCTGTGCAGTCTGTAATGGGCTCAATAACAGGAGTGAGAGCTCACAATCACCTTGTCATGACTCTGAAGTATTAATATAACTATAACATACAGGTTTTTAGAAACTCTTTTGAAACGACAGGTAGACTTTAAGCATTGAGCTGTGTAGTGTTAAACATCTGTGCCTGCCGTGTGTACAGTCCTGTCCCCTATAGGCCAAGATTTCTGTATGAAAAATCTCCTCCTCGTTTTCCTTTTCTCAATGGAACAATTTTCCTTCTCTTGTAGATTTGCTGGTGGAATCATCAGTTTCTACTTTGACCCCTCCCCCACCATCTCCATCTGATCTGTATTTTTAATAGATACGAATACAATTTTTTTCCCACTCTCATGCTGGAAACAATATCTGACATTTCACGGTAAATGGAAGCGTAGAGAGCGTGCGGCTGAAGAGAACGACTCTAATGCAGTGACACGGCCATGCCCCTCCATTGTTGGAAATGAGCGGAGAATCATCATTGTTCATCAGAAGGCTCCTAATGCAGTTAAGGCATTCAGCTATAATTTCTGCGCGCATTTATAATTACTGTCAGGCGGCACACCTCGCTGAGCAGATTAAAGCTATAAATTATTGAGCTCCAGTTTAAGATGAGGAATTTGATTTGTCTGGCAGCCGCTATTTGTTAGGAATCCTGACACTTCACATAAAAATGACTCAACTTGATAAAGAACAAAAGCTATTTTAGCAATGCAGCATTTTTCAATCAGTCGCCACACCATGGCTGCCGCAGGGGCCCGGACAATATGTTACATATCGGGGCTCGGTGTGGAAGGATAAGGACTTTGCTTGTGGGTGGAACGAGAGGAATAAAAGATCCAAAATTTGCAAAACCTTCACCCTTTTCTTTTCGAGATCAGACTGTGGTACATCCAAGATTAAACCATTGAAACGGAAGCAAAAACCCGAGAAATAATACATTGCATTACAAAAGAATAAGGAACAAGAGTGGAGCCGGTTTTGTCTGGTTATCACAGCACATTAGGGTTTTAATTTCTCAGGTTATTATTTTTTTCTGAATTCCGCTTAGTGCATTTGGCTGGTTTTCCACATGTGATTCTTCTCGTGCCAATGTGCTCAAACTGTGGCACTTTTATCACTAATGTGAAAACAGACCAATTTAAAGTTGATCAGAAAAGTGCAAACATCATGTGCTTCCATTGTCATTATAAACAATTCGAATCAATAACTGCCGGAGATCGAGCTGGCGGCACTAGGACCGCACGGACTACATTGCCGTCCCCATGGATGGCAATGCATTTCTGAGCCGATCTTCCAAAAAACCCACCCAGAAATGCATTGCAGTCTATGGGGGCAGCAATGCAGTCTGCTCGGTCCTAGCGCCGCCGGCTCGATCCTGACGCACTAAGGTCCCATTCACACAGCAGAATTTCCTCACTGAATTTCCTTCACTTCTCCATGCAAAAACCATAGCACACAAATAATTTGAAGCATATTCAGGGTACGGAATTTCTGATGGCAGAACTGAGCTCAGGAATTCTGCCGAATGAACTTAAACATTGGTGTGAATGGGTCTTCCACTGACCTATTCACACTGCAGAATTTTAGCGGTGGAAGGATTTGACTCCCCTTCCACTGGTAAAAAAAAAACATTGGCAGCAAAAGAGTATACGTCTGGCACTACATGTGACTTCACAAGTCCTGTTCACTGCTATCTGGAGAATGGACTATACATCCACATATATGGAGGTGCTCTGTTCCAATATCAGGGTTCGTCATACAGTGTTATATGATAAGAATAAAAAATGGCACTCACCATTAGTTGAGACTTTCTTAAACTTTATTTCTCTTCGATGCATAACATACATGCAGCGGGGAGCTGGATTCAGACAGACGGGATTGTTTCTCCCTGCTGCATGTATGTTATGCATTGAAGAGAAATAAAGTTTAAGAAAGTCTCCACTAATGGTGAGTGCCGTTCTTTCATTCTTATCATATGGAGGGTTAAAAATATTTGCTACTGTATGCTTACAGTCCTGTTGGTGTACTGGGGGAGACCACTCTCTTCTCACTTTCCTGGTCTCACTTTCCCTTTATATTTCTGTGTTAATTTCCTCAGCAATTTGCCACAGAAATAAGTGCCAATTCCACATCATTTCTGCTCCATTTTCCTCGCTAATTCCGTAGTATAAACTTACTCTCAAGCAGAATTTCCATGTGGAAATTCTGCCTGGAATCCTTGCGGAATCAAAGCCCCATTGATGTCCATGAAAGGTCCTGACACGTCATTTCTTGAAGCAGAAAATAATCATCATCAGGACCTTCTATTGATATCAATGGGGCTTTGATTCCACAAGGATTCTGGGCAGAATTTCTATATGGAAATTCTGCTGGATTCTGCTTCAAGTTACTTGTGTGCCATAGGTTTTGTATGGAGAAAGAAAGGAAATTCTGTAAAGAAGTTCTGCCTTAGGCTATGTTCACACGATGGAATTTTCGCGCGGAAGAATTCTGCTCGGACATTCCACTGCAGCAGAGTGCCATTGATTTCAATGGAATTCCTCTGCTCTGTTCATGGGATTCCGCTTGGAAATGCATTGCTGTCTATGAGATGGTGCATTTCCAAGCAGTCCTAGCACCGGTATGTCTGTGGAATGTCGGCACGGAAATTTTACGTGCGGATATTTGACTATACGCACATAGCTTTAGGCTAGGTTCATGCTTTGGAAGCTCCAGACGGAAAAATTCTATCCAGTGCCGACATTCAGTTGGAGGTCCGGTCTTAGATTCTGTAGTGTGAATCTAGCCTTATGAATGGGCCCTAAAAAAGCCCCAAAAAAATTGCAAATAGTGTCCGCTTTGTAGTTAATCTAGGCCTATGTAGTGCTTATGCAGAAACTATGGGGGGAATTTATTAACGGGGTATTCAGGGATCTAACATTTTATCCCTTATACAAAGGATAGGGGATAAGATGTCTGATCGCGGGGGGCCCGCTGCTGAGACACCCCCGCAATCTCGCTGCAGCACCCGCATTCTATGCAGATCGTGGGGGGTACCAGCAGCGGGACCCCCGCGATCAGACATCTTATCCCCTATCCTTTGGATAGGGGATAAAATGTTAGATCCCGGAATACCCCTTTAAGGGTGGTGTAGGTGAAAATTTTTTCTATATATTAAATTTGGGTGGTGGCAATGTGTAAGTGTGCAATATTTAGCTTCAGTTCACTGTTCACACTGTTTACACCTGGGCTGGTGTCGATTTGCGACAAATTGCACCGGATAAAACCTTGACCACCGCTACACAAGTATAGAAAGAGCATGTAAAGCAGAAGTTGCAATGAAAAGTCTCTAAACATCAATTGCAACAATTCAACAGCACAAAAACAAGTTAAACTGATCATAAAATTCCCCCTATGTCTCTGATGGTCCCTGCTCTGATCCTGCTGCTGTCCAGAATTACACTTGATATACAACGCGCTTCAAGGCAGAATTTGTGTCAAACGTTTCATAACGTGTTATATCTGAAGAATAAGGAGTATTTCTTAACACTTTCTTATCTGTGCATTGCTTGGTCATTTTATTACAGTAATAGTTTCAGCCAATCAATGAGCAGCGTTTATACAACTCCACATTCTGCATTTTTTTTATTAATCCATTGCATCCAAAATAATAAAGAAGCAACTTTGCAAATAGTCGATTAAAAGGTCCCATCATTTTGTTTACACAGTTCGTATACTAAGCGAAGTGTCTTATTCATACCGGATGCAAGCAATCTGATCTGTAGTTACATGTTCCTTCCTCTATGTCCAATTCTACAGCCAGTAGAAGCTACCGCGGATGGAAGAGGGTGGGGAGAGTAGTCCTTTATAGTAATGTGAAGTGCTGGATGCTTCAGGTTTAATGCGCTCACTAAAAACAAATTCCTCAAGTGCAGTTTTACAGCCAGAGATTTACTTAGTAATGTCAGGTTACAGCTAAAGAGCAAAGCAACGAGGTCTGCAGAACATTGCACCAACATCTCCAGAAGCAACATTTTTTTTTGTTTATCTTTAGTTTTCTATGACCCTGAGCCCCAATCTCTTAGCTCCATGTGGCAGATTCATAGCTCCAACATCTGTTCTGTTATGTGGTAAAAAGGACAAAGAACAATTGGGCTCTTTCGATCATTCACCATTATCTTGTTATCTACTCATCTTTATCACCATTATCTTGTTATCTACTCATCTTTATCACCATTATCTTGTTATCTACTCATCTCTATGGAAACCTTGGGGCAGATCTACTATTGCAAATACACCAGAAATATGGCATAATTTGTGCCAAAATCTGTCTGACTTATGCCGAATTTATTATGAGTTTTTTGATACTTTTCCATTGTGTCTGAAAAAGGGTTATGGTTTCGGTAAAAGGGGTTTAGGCTTAAGATGCGATACTGTGCACCAGAACTGTGCACCAAAATTTTTAAGTAGTTTATAGGGTCATCAGAAAATGAACAAATGATTTAATACAATTTTATGTTAAACACATTTTTTAAAGAATTTTTGGTGATGTGTGTTCTAATTTTCCATTTTACTTAGTTCCTTGCTCCGGTTTCAATAAATGTATGTTCTCTTCATCTGCTGACTGCTCACGGTTTGTGGAAGAAGCGCCTGAGAAAAGGCGGCAGTTTTCATATTCTAGAGTTGCTCATGTCTAGTATCTAGTGGAAGTCCGAACAGATCTCGTGGCTAATGACCTACACCATATACTACATACCTTTTGGTGGTGTTGTGCCCAGAGCACAGCCTCATCTAGTAAGGGTTCACTTGTCTACCTTCTTCTCTATACCTTAGCCCTGCGGGCTTCCCAAGATGTGCACCACTTTATTTTTTATTTTCTTCTACAAATGAAAGATGAGACTTCATGTTTGTGATAATAAGGTGGAGGCTGCTGAAAATTGATCAGTATAACATCAAAATGAAAGGTAACATCAGTAGATAGAGAAGACAATAGAAGCTCAGCCTACCTCTCCCTGTGGAATGGCCTTTGCACAGGTCACAGAGAATGTCCAGTAATCGTTTCCAATTCTTGTGAATAAGACAGCTTCTGCCTATCATGTCTATGTCCATGGGGCCTGCTGTAAATAATATCCCTTCATGTTGTTAAAGGGGTACTCCGGTGGTAATTTTTTTTGACTATATGGCATCTTCTTTGTAAGTTTAGTTTTTTTGCAATATACATGTGTTATATGTTTTGGCAGCATGTATGTGTTTTTCTTACCTGTTTGTTGGGCAGGAAGTTCTGTAGTTCATAATGTTTTCTTTTACTGTTGTCCACAGTTCTGAGTCTGTTGTGGACAAGATGTCACAGCTTTTTTTTCTCTCTGTCTGCATGAGAGGAATAAGCCACGCCCCCTCATCTCATCCAGCTGAGTACACAGCTCCTCACCTCCCGCCCCCCTGCTCTGTATTCTAAGGATGCAGGTCTGCACAGGAGAAGGACCTCACAGAAAAGATAAGTGTTATCTGAAGGGGAGGATGAGAAGGTGCACGGGCTGGGGATGTATAGACTGCAGGGGAATAAATCTCATACTGGGAATGATCTCTACATGTGAAGGGGGAAGGGGGGGATTCCTGAATGACACATGCTGAGAGTTGTAATCCCTGTTGTGTGTGTGTATGCTAGTGTTTACAAACCAGTGTGCATCCAGCTGTTGCAAAACTACAACTCCCAGCATGCCCTGACAGACTTTGGGCATGCTGGGAGTTGTAGATTTGCAACAGCTGGAGGTACACTGGTTGGGAAACACTGTTCTAGCCTATTCAGCATACACATCATGTTACACCAGTGTTTCCCAACCAGTGTGCCTCCAGCTGTTGCAAAACTACAACTCCTAGCATGCCCAAAGGCTGTCAGGGCATGCTGGGAGTTGAAGTTTTGCAACACCTGGAGGCACCCTGGTTGGGAAACACTGGTGTATGCCCTACAGAGGTGTGGTGAACTACAACCCCCAGGAGACTACTGAGGCAGCATGCTGGTGTTATACCACAGACTGAAGACTCCTGAATGACACATGCTGGGAGTTGTAGTCCCTTTTGTGTGTGTATGACAGTGTATACCCACCAAGGCTGATTATATTAGTGTGCTGTGTATAAGGGGGCCGACCCGGGAAAATAGTAGGATGGGTAAAGGGCGGAACAAAACAAAAAGGAGCCGCCCCAAAGCAGCAAGGCATGTGGCATGCTGGGATTTGTAGTTTTCAGCACAGCAAGAAACAGGAAATAGAAGCAAAGATAGGAAAAAAAAGTGGGGGAGAAAAAGACAACAAAGAACGGAAATAGAGTAGGCTAAACATCAAGAAGAGAAATGAAACAAAACAAATAGGGTAAGTTAGAAACGGAAACACACGTTGACCACCGGAGTACCCCTTTAAAAACAGCTGAGGCAGGATGGCTGCCCCCATAACAAAGTACAAAAAAAAATGAAATAAAAAAATTACAATCAGAAAATTAATAATGATAAAAAAAACAGGTTTCTGTATCTTGCTCTAATAAAGGAAAATAAATCTAGGTGTCACGTTCCCTTTAAGACAACTTATAGTTGGTCTGAACATATTGCCAGATTCACTAAAGATGCTCAGGCGGTTTCCACTGTTTCAGAATTAGACCGTTTTAGGAAATCTGGACCAATAAGTTTGCTCTGGGATGTCATAGTAGCATTAAAGGAGTAGTCCAGTGTAGAGCAACTTATCCACTATCCTAAGGATAGGGGATAAGTTTCAGATCGCGGGGGGTCCGACCGCAGGGGCACCCCCTCGCTGGCCAGAGAGCGTGTGTTGACCACTGCACAAAGTGGCGGCCGATACTCCCCCCTGAATACAGCGCTATGGCAGAGCCGGAGCGATGCCTTCAGCAATCTCCGGCGATGCCATAGCGCTGTATTGAGGGGGCGTGTCAGCCGCAGCTTTGTGTGGTGTTCGGCACACGCTCTCTGGCCAGCAAGCGGCTCCCTGTACAGGAGATTGCGGGGGGCCACAGTGGTCGGACCCCCCAGGATCTGAAACTTATCCCCTATGCTTAGGATAGGGGATAAGTTGTTCTACACTGGACAACTACTTTAACAGGCTCTCTGATCACGCATTTCCTGTCATGTGACCACGGCTCATGCTTATGCATCCATGGCAACCCCAGAGTGAGTACATTTTCACTTTCTCAGAAAAGTCATCCTGATGTATTGTAAGCATACATCCTGCATTCTACAGGTCCTACAGACAATGATGGGGGTCCCCTCTTTATTTTATAAACTGCTAAAAATAACTCCCAAAGCCTTCCTACAAAAGGCCAGGTAGGACTTAATTAGTCCATGTCCAGCAGATCACATGACACTTTTATCCAATCATGCTATGAATAGCACTGGCCTTCAAGCTCATGCTTTCACTGAAACATGTCTAAGCAGAATACAGCTACGGTCATAAAGAATGTTTCCATTCACTGACAGAAAACACAGATGTGGTGTCGGATGAGGGTAATGTGTGTAATTAACCTTTGGCATGGTTGACCTATACACCACCCGAGGTAGACCAGGCACGGGGAAAATAATTACTCCGACGCAAGGTTACGGATAACTGGCTTTACTGAGGTTGGAAAGATGGTACAATCTGTTACAGCTCAGATTAGCATGAAGGAGATGCAGGGTGAACTTTGGGAAGCTTATCGGCTTGCTGGGACTTATAGTTGATTGTGCTGTATATGACTGACTTGGCTTGTATGCAGCCCACGCTAGACTTTAGGGACTTAGTCTTGACTAACTTGACTTGAATTGATCCCTGGACTTTAGTACTTACCACAAGGCTTTGACTTTCACCTGGGTACTGGGATTAACTGGTAGTAGATGTGTGGCTGCTGGACTAGGCCTCAGGCCTCCTTCAGAATCACCTCACAGACAGACCTCACACTTCTCTCAACTGTACCTCAGCATAAGACTGAACTCAATTACACTATATATGGGAGCAATTTAGAGAGATCCCATTGGCCGGATAAGTCACCTGGTTCACATTTGCATACGCCCCTAACAACAAGGTCCATGACAACAGGTTTAACCCCTTAAGGACCAAGCCCATTTTCACCTTAACCCCTTAACGACGCATCATACCGCGTCGGTCCCGGCGCTCATCTACGGCCGGGACCCGCGGCTAATACCACACATCGCCGATCGCGGCGATGTGCGGTATTAACCCTTTAGAAGCGGCGGTCAAAGCTGACCGCCGCTTCTAAAGTGAAAGTGAAACTATCCCGGCTAGTCAGTCGGGCTGTTCGGGACCACCGCGGTGAAATTGCGGCGTCCCGAACAGCTTACAGGATACCTGCCTCCTCGGTGTCCGATCGACGAATGACTGCTCCGTGCCTGAGATCCAGGCAGGAGCAGTCAAGCGCCGATAACACTGATCACAGGCGTGTTAATACACGCCAGTGATCAGCAAAGGAGATCAGTGTGTGCAGTGTTATAGGTCCCTATGGGACCTATAACACTGCAAAAAAAATTAAGTAAAAAAAAAGTGTTAATAAAGGTAATTTAACCCCTTCCCTAATAAAAGTTTGAATCACCCCCCTTTTCCCATAAAAAAATAAAACAGTGTAGATAAAAAAAAATTAAACATATGTGGTATCGCTGCGTGCGTAAATGTCCGAACTATAAAAATATATCATTAATTAAACCGCACGGTCAATGGCGTACGCGCAAAAAAATTCCAAAGTCCAAAAAAGCTTATTTTTGGTCACTTTTTATACCATTAAAAAATTAATAAAAAGTGATCAAAAAGTCCAATCAAAACAAAAATCGTACCAATAAAAACTTCAGATCAAGGCGCAAAAATGAGTTCTCATACCGCCCTGTACGTGGAAAAATAAAAAAGTTATAGGGGTCAGAAGATGACATTTTTAAACGTATAAATTTTCCTGCATGTAGTTATGATTTTTTCCAGAAGTGCAACAAAATCAAACCTATATAAGTAGGGTATCATTTTAACCGTATGGACCTACAGAATAATGATAAGGTATCATTTTTACCGAAATATGCACTGCGTAGAAACGGAAGCCCCCAAAAGTTACAAAATGGCGTTTTTTCTTCGATTTTGTCGCACAATGATTTTTTTTTCTGTTTCACCATGAATTTTTGGGTAAAATTACTAATGTCACTGCAAAGTAGAATTGGTGACGCAAAAAATAAGCCATAATATGGATTTTTAGGTGGAAAATTGAAAGGGTTATGATTTTTAAAAGGTAAGGAGGAAAAAACGAAAGTGCAAAAACTGAAAAACCCGGAGTCCTTAAGGGGTTAAGGACCAGGCCAATTTTCAGTGTAGGACCAGAGCGTTTTTTGAACATCTGACCACTTTCACTTTAAGCATTAATAACTCTGGGATGCTTTTACCTATCATTCTGATTCCGAGATTGTTTTTCGTGACATATTCTACTTTATGTTAGTGGTAAAATTTTTGTCGATACTTGCATCATTTCTTAGTGAAAAATTCCAAAATTTGATGAAAAAAATTTACATTTTGCATTTTTCTAACTTTGAAACTCTCTGCTTGTAAGGAAAATAAACATTCTAAATAAATTATATTTTGATTCACATATACAATATGTCTACTTTATGTTGGCATCATAAAGTTTACATGTTTTTTCTTTTGGAGGACACCAGAGGGCTTCAAAGTTCAGCAGCAATTTTCCAATTTTTCACCAAATTTTCAAAATTAAAATTTTTCATTGACCAGTTCAGGTTTGAAGTGGATTTGAAGGGCCTTCATATTAGAAATACCCCACAACTGACCCCATTATAAAAATGGCACCCCTCAAAGTATTCAAAATGACATTCAGTAAGTGTGTTAACCCTTTAGGTGTTTCACAGGAATAGCAGCAAAGTGAAGGAGAAAATTCAAAATCTTACATTTTTACACTCGCATGTTCTTGTAGACCCAGTTTTTGAATTTTTACAAGAGGTAAAAGGAAAAAAATCCTGTCAAAATTTGTAACCCAATTTCTCTCGAGTAAGGAAATACCTCATAAGTGTAAGTCAAGTGTTCGGCGGGCGCAGTAGAGGGCTCAGAAGGGAGGGGGTGACAATGGGATTTTGGAGAGTGAGTTTTTCTGAAATGGTTTTTGGGGGGCATGTCACATTTAGGAAGCCCCTATGGTGCCAGAATAGCAAAAAAACAAAAACAAAAAAAAACACATGGCATACTATTTTGGAAACTACACCCCTCAAGGAATGTAACGAGGGGTACAGGGAGCCTTAACACCTCACAGGTATTTCACGACTTTTTGTTAAAGTCGGATGTGTAAATGAAAACAAAAATTTTTTTCACAAAAATGCTGGTTTTTCCCCAAATTTTACATTTTTACAAGGGGTAATAGGAGAAAATTACCCCCCAAATATGTAACCCCATTTCTTCTGAGTATGGAAATACCCCATGTGTGGACGTCAAGTGCTCTGCTGGCGCACTACAATGCTCAGAAGAGAACGAGCGCCATTAAGCTTTTGAAAAGGGAATTTGTTTGGAATGGAAGTCAGGGGCCATGTGTGTTTACAAAGCCCCCCGTGGTGCCAGAACAGTGGACCCCCCCCCCACATGTGACCCCATTTTGGAAACAGAACCCCTAACAGAATTTAATAAGGGGTGCAGTGAGCATTTACACCCCACTGGCGTTTGACAGATCTTTGGAACAGTGGGCTGTGCAAATGAAAAATTAAAATTTTCATTTTCACGGATCACTGTTCCAAAAATCTGTAAGACCCCTGTGGGGCGTAAATGCTCACTGTACCCCTTATTACATTACATGAGGGGTGTAGTTTCCAAAATGGGGTCACATGTGGGTATTTATTTTTTTGCATTTTTGTCAGAACCGCTGTAAAATCAGCCACCCCTGTTCAAATAACCAATTTAGGCCTCAAATGTACATGGTGTGCTCTCACTCCTGAGCCTTGTTATGCGCCCGCAGAGCATTTTACGCCCACATATGGGGTATATCCGTACTCAGGAGAAATTGCGTTAATTTTGGGGGTCTTTTTTTCCTTTTACCTCTTGTGAAAATAAAAAGTAAAGGACAACACCAGCATGTTAGTGTAAAAATTTTTTTTACACTAACAGGCTGGTGTAGACCGCAACTTTTCTTTTTCATAAGGGGTAAAAGGAGAAAAAAAAATTGTAGTGCAATTTCTCCCGAGTATGGAAATACCCCATATGTGGCCCTAAACTGTTTTCTTGAAATACGACAGGGCTCCGAAGTGAGAGAGCGCCATGCGCATTTGAGGACTAAATTAGGGATTGCATAGGGATGGACATAGGGGTATTCTATGCCATTGATTCCCAAACAGGGTGCCTCCAGCTGTTGCTAAACTCCCAGCATGCCTGGACAGTCAGTGGCTGTCCGGAAATGCTGGGAGTTGTTGTCTTGCAACAGCTAGAGGCTCCGTTTTGGAAACACTGCCGTACAATACGTTTTTCATTTTTATTGGGGGGACAGTGTAACGGGTGTATATGTAGTATTTTACCCTTTATTATGTGTTAGTGTAGTGTAGTGTAGTGTTTTTAGGGTACATTCACACTGGCGGCGGTTTACAGTGAGCTTACCGCTAGGAGTATGCGTTGCATATTCACATGGGGGGGGGGGGGCAAACCTCCAGCTGTTTCAAAACTACAACTCCCAGCATGCACTGACAGACAGTGCATGCTGGGAGTTGTACTTTTGCAACAGCTGGAGGCACACTGGTTGGAAAACTTTCAGTTAGGTTCTGTTACCTAACTCAGTATTTTCCAACCAGTGTGCCTTCAGCTGTTGCAAAATTACAACTCCCAGCATGTACTGATCGCCGAAGGGCATGCTGGGAGATGTAGTTATGCAACAGCTGGAGGTACACAACTACAACTCCCAGCATGCCGTGACAGCTGTTTGCTGTTAGGGCATGCAGGGATTTGCAGTTTTGCAACATCTAGAGGGCTACAATTTAGAGATCTCCAAACTGTGGACCTCCAGCTGTTGCAAAACTACTAATCCCAGCATGCCCTGACAGCAAACTGCTGTTTCTGCATGCTAGGAGTTGCAGTTTTGCAACATCTGGAGGGCCACAGTTAGAGATCACTGCCAGTGATCTCCAAACTGGGGCCCTCCAGCTATTGCAAAACTACAAATCCCTGCATGCCCAAACAGCTGTCTGGGCATGCTGGGAGTTGTAGTTTTGCAACATCTGGAGGGTTACAGTTTAGAGACCACTGTATAGTGGTCTCAAACTGTACCCTCCAAATGTTGCTAGGCAACTTACCGGCTTCCGTCGGATCCAGGGAGCCAGCGGCACGACATTGCCGGACTCCGATCTCCTCCACCGATAGTCGCCCGCAGCCTCGCCCGCGGGGTAAGTGGATGTCGGCGCCGGTCCTCTGTCGTTTCCCCGTTCTGGCCCGCCTATTGTGGGTGGACAGAACGGGGAAACCGAAAGTAAAGCCCCCCGCCCCCGATCTGCTATTGGTGGTCGCATCTAGACCACCAATAGCAGGGATAGGAGGGGTGGCACCCCTGCCACCTCACTCCTATGCCTTCAGGGGGATCGTGGGTGTCATGGACAAATGCCATCTCCGTTATATTCCGGGTCACCATAGACCCGTATGACCCGGAATAGCCGCAAATCGCAAGTGTGAATTCACTTGCGATTTGCGGCGATCGCCGACATAGGGGGGGGTCTGATGACCCCCCTGGGCATTTGCGCGGTGTGCCTGCTGATAGATATCAGCAGTCACCCCCGTCCGGTCCCCGCCTGGCGCGCGGCAGGGACCGAAATTTCCACGGGCGTACAGGTACGCCCTTGGACCTTAAGTACCAGGGAGCAAAGGCGTACCTGTACGCCCTTGGTCCTTAAGGGGTTAAGGACCCGGCCATTTTTTGCACATCTGACCACTGTCAATTTAAGCATTAATAACTCTGGGATGCTTTTACTTTTCATTCTGATTCCAAGATTGTTTTTTCGTGACATATTCTACTTCATGTTAGTGGTAAATTTTTGTTCCCCAAATTTACAATTTTTAAAAAGGGTAATGGGAGAAAATGCCCCCCAAAATTTTGAACCCCATCTCTTCTGAGTATGGAAATACCCCATTTAGGACATAAAATGCTCTGGGGGCGAACTACAATGCTCAGAAAAGAAGGAGTCACATTTGGTTTTTGGGGGGCATGTCGCATTTAGAAAGCCCCTGTGGTGCCAGAACAGCAAAAAAAAAAACACATGGCATACTATTTTGGAAATTACACCCCCTTAAGGAACGTAACAAGGGGTACAGTGAACCTTAACACCTCACAGGTGTTTGACGACTTTTTGTTTTGGATGTGTAAATGAAAAAAACTTTTTTTTTCCACTAAAATGCTGTTTTTCCCCAAAAATTTTACATTTTTACAAGGGGTAATAGGAGAAATTGACCCCCAAAATTTGTAACCCCATTTCTTCTGAGTATCGAAATACCCCATGTGTGGATGTCAAGTGCTCTGCTGGCGCACTACAATGCTCAGAAGAGGAGGAGCGCCATTGAGCTTTTGGAAAGAGAATTTGTTTGAAATGGAAGTCCATGTGCGTTTACAAAGCCCCCTGTGGTGCCAGAACAGTGGACCCCCCACATGTGACCCCATTTTGGAAACTACACCCCTCACAGAATTTAATAAGGGGTGCAGTGAGTATTTACACCCATTGTTACGTTCCGTGAGGGGTGTAGTTTCCAAAATGGGGTCACATGGGGGTATTGATTTTTTTGTGTTTATGTGAGAACCGCTGTGGCCTTGTTATGAGGGCCTGTACATTCACATGGGGGGCAAACCTCCAGCTGTTTCAAAACTAAAACTCCCAGCATGCACTGACAGACCGTGCATGGTGGGAGTTGAAGTTTTGCTACAGCTGGAGGCACACTGGTTGGAAAACCTTCAATTAGGTTCTATTACCTAACTCAGTATTTTTCAACCAGCGTGCCTCCAGCTGTTGCAAAACTACAACTCCCAGCATGTACTGATCGCCGAAGGGCATGCTGGGAGATGTAGTTATGCAACAGCTGGAGGTACGCAACTACAACTCCCAGCATGCCAAGACAGCTGTTTGCTGTTTTGGCATGCTGGGATTTGCAGTTTTGCAACATCTGGAGGGCTACAGTTTAGAGACCACTGCACAGTGATCTCCAAACTGTGGCCCTCCAGATGTTGCAAAACTACAAATTCCAGCATGCCCAGACAGCAAACTGCTGTTTGGGCATGCTGGGAGATGTAGTTTTGCAAGATCCAGAGGGCCACAGTTTAGAGATCACTGAAAAGTGATCTCCAAACTGCAGCCCTCCAGCTGTTGCAAAACTACAAATCCCAGCATGCCCACACAGCAAACATCTGTCTGGGCATGCTGGGAGTTGTAGTTTAGTCTGGAGGGCTACAGTTTAGACACCAATGTATAGTGGTCTCAAAATGTAGCCCTCCAGATGTTGCTAGGCAACTCACCGGCTTCCGTAGGATCCAGTGAGCCAGCCGCATGACATCGCCGCCCGCCGATCAGCCTCCGGATGGTAAGTGGATCTTCTGCCACCGGTCCCCTTTGGTTTCCCTGTTCTCCCCCGCATATTGTGGGTGGGCAGAACAGGGAAACCGAAAGTTAACCCCCCCGCCCCCGATCTGCTATTGGTCGTTGCTCCTTGACGACCAATAGCAGGGATAGGAGGGGTGGCACCCCTGCCACCTCACTCCTATCCCTTCAGGGGGATCATAGGTGTCTTGGACAACCGCGATCCCCCTCACCATAGACCCGTAATGACCCGGAATTGGCTAAAATCGCTGGTGTGAATTCACCGGCGATTTGCGTCGATCGCCGACATGGGGGGTCTGATGACCCCCCTGGGCATTTGCGCGGGGTGCTTGCTGATAGGTATCAGCAGTGACCCTGGTCCGGTCCCCGCCCAGTGCGCGGCGGGGACCGAAATTCCCACGGGTATGGATACGTCCTGGGTCCTTAAGTACCAGGAAGCCATACGCCCTAGGTCCTTAATGGCTTAAGGTTTAAAGAGACAAGTACATAGAAAATACCAATAACTTAACCATTGCATAACCATTTATAATATAGAGTCCTGGGGAATGTGGGCCCAAGACGGACATTGAAGCAGCATCTGCCACACAGGATGGGCAGGAATACAGAAGAACACGTGATTCTGTATTGCGTCACCACACATTATTCTACAACAGATAAGTAGCTGCAAGATCTTGTAAAACATGGAGACTAAATGATGTGATGGACCAGCAGAATCTTGGTGGTGAAGATGGATGAAGGATTTTGGAGGTTACAGAGGATACAGTATATCTGCCATGTCAAAGGGCCATGATTTAACACCTCCTGATCCGGCTCCTAGGAAGCAGCCTGACATCCTTGTGAACCCCACTATGAAAACAGTGCGGTGTCAGGACTGGGTCATGAAGGGGGTCACTACCAGGAGACTTCAGAGTAAAGCCCTTGTATGGAGGCGGTAACTTGGAACTCAGATGGTGAATTCTTCAGCAGAGACTGAACGGATAAAGTCACCCCAACAGATGAGTCTGAAGACCTCTGCGTGAACCCAAGTATTCCGGCAACAGATCAGGAATGACTGTAATACAATCCATTATCCCACTCAGCACTATTATACAACTTATGCAGACAAAAGAGATGTTATATCTTGTGCATGTTCTCATAGTGGAGACTAGTTTGGTTCAGGTAGGTTGTATGGTGGGCCTGAGTCTTACAGGTGATATAGGTGGGCTTCCTGTAGAACAAACTCTAAAGGAAACACATTGACAATGGTAATTTGGCACAGGGGGAATAAAGTAGCACCGGGGGGTGAAGAGGGAATGAAATGGCATTGGGGGATGAAATAGCACTGGCAGGATAAAAGGGGGGGAGGGAATGTCACAGGGGGTGGTAAAGAGGGGAAGAGGGGGTGATGAATTTGCAAGTGGGTAATAAAAGGGGGAATTAAATGGCACGAGGAGGATCAAGAGGAAATTATGTGGCACATGGACTAATAAGGGGGGATGGTGAATTGGCACAGGGGGGAATGAAGTTGCACTGGGGGATCAGAGGGGGTAAACAATATGGCAGGAGACCACTGTTGAAACATCGGTCTTCTGCTTCTGTGCTGGAGCTGCTGCAGGGGAGTGCAGCGGGGGTGAGGGCCCCTTACCGGGGTATTGGCTGTACCCACCCGGGCAGCCGCCCAGTGTACAAGATAGGGCCAGCACATAAAGCCTGGTTTTCCACTATTGGGAGTGTGTTGCTCGGCATGGGTGTTTCTGCGTCTTTTATTGGAAGTGCCCGCTATTCGGAGGGTGCACTTACATTAAGTAGTATGGGACTATGCTGGGGAATAAAAAACAGTCCGCTATTGGGAGGTGTCCGCTAAGTGAGATTTTACAGTATATCGGAATGTCTGATAATCTGGCACCTATTATTGGCATAATTAAAACAATTTACAATAATTGGATCTATACACAGTACGTACAGTTTTTTTTTTTAGACATTTCTAAAATATTTTATAGTGGCTAGATCATGGCTAGGACAGGGAATTACGTGTAGTGTAGTATATGTTAGCATACCAGCAGAAAGGTATGCGGCTGTCTGCCATGGTGGACCCGTGTGGAATTCCTTAACTATACTTGACTGAGCCTAGTCTACTAATATTCAGGCTGTTTCCACTTTAACATGCCAGCACTTGAGCCTTGCAAAATTAAAGAATACATTTATGAAATAGATCAGAAGTAACCACTAATAGACTACATTTGGTCTATTAAGGTGAATGGGGTCTGGTGCAGGTTTGCCATGGTATATATCTCAGCATAGCTTTCTGCTGCTATGCCGGCAAGTACTGCACATGTACTAAACTTTTACTAGAGGAAATATGGAAACCTGGGTTGTAGCTGAAGTAGTTTTAAGACTGTAGCACAGGATCCCATACCAATGGAGTTGGTCAAGCTGAGATATGCTCCAGCCTTTGCATCCAGATGGGTATCCCTTGCTGCTTAACCAGACCAATACCAGACAGGTCAACAGGGTCTTTTATAGAACTACATTTCACCTGCCATGTGCTCTGGCCCTTAAAAGGGGACCTAACCCTTGTGTAACCTTTGCAGCACATGCATGTGATGTATTATCCCTTGTGATCTTGCAGCATCAGCTAAACTGGGCAAAATACATAGAATCATACACAAGAAACATATATTACCAATAGTAAGAACATTAGCGTTCATCCATCACCCAAGGCTTTCTACCCACTGTGGGACATTCCATGAACGAACGACCTTCTGATGTATACCACTCATGTTCAGCGTTTTTTTAGTGTCAACCCATTCTAATTCTCTCACATGCAATGCTCCTTGTCATTTGCGCTCTCTTTCTGTATGTAGATCACATGACTACATAGGCCAGTGATGGCTGTAAGCATCATGGGAGAAATATATGTGACATCATTGCAGCAGGTTCAGTGGAGAAACTGGAGCAATGGCAGAATTGCCAGTAAAATTGTTTTATTCTGTTTTAGCCATGTTCCAACCTCTACATAATTTTTAGTAAATCCTGGAAAATCCCATTTAAGGGGCAATTGTGGGACTTTCAAATTCACCTATTGGGGGTTGTTGGCACCTGACTGGCCTACTCCTCTCCCTGTTGCTAAGATTGTATGTTGACAGTAGTCACCGCTCGCTTCTCTCTTTGACTCCCTATGCCATTGACACTTGTGGAGATAACTATGATATTTTGCTTCCATGTCTTTCATTCACTGGGAACGACGCACCATGACAGACTTATAGAACGATAAAAAAAAATCAGAAAGCCTCAAACTAGAGCGCAGCCCATCAAACCACTGCCGCGTCTCCATGAACTTGCTTAACTGACTGTTGAATTACTGTCAATAAGCCCCAAGAGAAGGTAGAAGAGAAAAGGAAACCTCACGATGTACGTGAGATCTCGCAGACGACGGAAAATCTGTTCTTTCGGTTTGTTCGCTGTGCCATGTGTTTGTAAAGCGTCGACTCTTTGATCCACTGCTTGCAGCTCAATCTCTGTCACCGGTGCCCATCTCCTACCGTCTAATGAACTCGCAGCGTCGGAGCATCTTAAGTTCGTCTGTCTCTTCTTGCATAGTTAATATTAAAAATGTACTAAACAGCGAGACGGAGAAATCAAATTATGCACATAAATATGCTGGCATGGCGGCGGAGGCGGCAGAAGCTGAAGTTAGCAGCAGCCATGCCAGCTCACATTTGCAAATCCCCCGTCAATCTGTCATTAAACATGTTATTGGATGATGAGGAGTGCGGTTTGCTTGCATTGGCGCGCTCTCGCCTGTTGTGGATCAGGCGCAGTAACATCTCTCATCAGTCGCCGACTCTGATCCCCTTGTGGCCTTCAATAAATAAAACAAAAAACCTCCATTATTGTTAATTACCGGCCTCTGATTTCCCTTCTCCCCCTCCCTATACATTGATGAATGTGAAATACAGGGAGGAAGACAATCCCTTCAAAATGCAGAATACACAGGATCATGCTCACCCTATGTGGGGGGCTGAATTCTATGTACTCTGTGGGAAAATACAGCAATGCCCCCCAGAGGTCAGAATGGGAACATATGCTTTTCTAGTGTGTGGGGTCGACATTATCATTGTATGGAGGCACAGGGGCAATTATTGTATGAAGACACACATGAGGCATTATTTCTATATGGAGGTCCAGGGGCATTATTGCTGTATGGGGCACTGTGGGCCATTACATGGGGCACAGGGGGCATTATTGCTAAATGGGTGTACCAGTGGAGCATTATTTGTGAATGGGATCACAGTGGGGGCATTATTAATGAGTGGAGTAGCACTGTTGGGCATCATACCCAGTCGTATTTGAGAGAAGTCATCATGGCCATCTGAGCTGGATGAAGAATAAAAGGAAAAGAGAACGACTCCGATCAGAGAAGACGTTGCCTGTGAGTCACTAGATATAACTGTGCCATAATCTCTTAGTGCTTGTATCTACCTCTATATGGTCCTGTATGTAATCACTTCTACAGGGTATATATATCCTGTATAGTACTGGTTTCTAACGCTATATGGTTGCTGTATGGGGTCAATATTGGTCACATTGTTCTTTGCAACTGATACTGTATATGTGGTCAGGGTGTGAAGAAAGTATTTGTATTGGGCTGTTAGTAAAAGGTCTGTATTATGCAAACATATGCTATATATTATCATTATTTTGGGGTGGAAGCATTTAGGACATGCCTTGAGGCAGAGGGGAACTAGAACGCTGGTGACGGGTAGGAACCATAATCGTGGGCATCTGAGAATAGCAGATGTATGTTTAAATCTGATTGGCTATGGCAGCCGTGTCCCATAGGGACTGTTAAAAAATCCAGAGCAGTGCTAGCATCAGGGCAGGTAAAAGTATGCATACTGCTACACAGGGGCGGACTGAGCGGCCGGTCAATTCGGACGTAGTCCGAGGGCCCGGCTTGGTGAAGGGCCTGTTGCAGCTGCTGAGGATCCAAGACACTTGTCCCGGATCCCCAGTCAGACAAGGCTACTTTCCCTGATGTTACTTTCTATGTAAATATCTCTGCTGATGAAGAGGACCTGATTGTTGGCTCCGCCCCCAGCACAGGAAGAGGATGGGGGCCGAGAGCCAACAGGTCCCATTACCAGAGCAATTTTTTGAAAAATTGTGGAAAAAATGGCACAGTTTTACCGCGATTTAAAAAAAAATTGTTCTGGTAAAGGGACCTGTGGACACTGGAGGAGGGAAAGTGACCCCACTGGGCCCACAACATGTGGACACACTGCTTGTTTATTTAACATTAACCCCTTAAGGCAGTGTTTCCCAACCAGGGTGCCTCCAGCTGTTACAAAACTACAACTTCCAGCATGCCCAGACAGCCTTTATGCTGGGAGTTGTAGTTTTGCAACAGCTGGAGGCACCCTGGTTTGAAAACACTGCCTTAAAGGGTACATTCACATGTACAGGATCTGCATATTTTTGCTGCATATTTTGTGCAGCTGATTTTGCAACCCATTAGCTTCAATGGGTAGCAATATCAGCTGCACAAAATATGCAGCAAAAATATGCAGCAGATCCTGTACGTGGGAATGACCCTAAGGACGCAAGGCGTACATGTACACCCTGTGTCTGCTCCCACTGTGTTGTATAAATCATTAGTTGGAACCCTCACCAATCAGGCTGATGTTGAACATTAACCCTTTAGATGCCGCAATCAAAGTTGATGGCAGTGTCTAAAAGTGTGAAAACACATGTGCTAGAGAGGGAAGCTGATCGGGACCACCGCGGCAAAATCGCAGAGTCCCAATCAGCTGAGGAAGGTTGTAGAATATAGGCAGTCTGTATAAATATGCGCCAATAACACTGATCAATGCTGTGCTGTAGTAAAGCATTGTTCAGTGTTTGCAAACAAAATCGAGTTTTGGTCACTTCATATACCTTCATATATAAAAAAAATATATCAAAAAGTCCAATCTAAACAAAATCATAGCTCAGCTAACGAGCTCTCACAGTTTGATAAATCTGGGCCAATGTGTCATCTTTGTGTAGTAACAAACCCCTCCAAAATTTGCAGGCTGCGCTGTTTTTAACCCCTTAAGGGCTCAGCGTTTTTCCGTTTTTGCATTTTCATTTTTTCCTCATCACCTTCTAAAAATCATAACGCTTTCAATTTTGCACCTAAAAATCCATATGATGGCTTAATTTTTGTGCAACCAATTCTACTTTGCAGTGACATTAGTCATTTTACCAAAAAATCCACGGTGAAACGGAAAAAAAATCATTGTGCGACAAAATTGAAGAAAAAAAATTCATTTTGTAACTTTTGGGGGCTTCCGTTTCTACGCAGTGCATTTTTCGGTAGAAAATAACACCTTATCTTTATTCTGTAGGTCCATACGGTTAAAATGATACCCTACTTATATAGGTTGGAAATTGTCGTACTTCGGAAAAAATCATAACTACATGCAGGAAAATGTATATGTTAAAAATTCTCATCTTCTAACCCCTATAACTTTTTTATTTTTCCGCGTACGGGCCGGTATGAGGACTCATTTTTTGCGCCGTGTTCTGAAGTTTTTATCGGTACCATTTTTGTATTGATGGGACTTTTTGATCACTTTTTATAAATTTTTGCATGATATAAAAAGTGACCAAAAATACACTATTTTGGACTTTGGAATTTTTTTGCGCGCACGCCATTGACTGTGCGATTTAATTAACGATATATTTTTATAGTTTGGACATTTTCGCACGCGGCAATATCACATATGTTTATTTTTATTTACAGTTTTTTTTTTATGGGAAAAGGGGGGTGATTCAAACTTTTATTAGGGAAGGGGTTAAATGACCTTTGTTAACTTTTTTTTTTTTTTCACTTTTTTTTTTTGCAGTGCTATAGCTCCCATAGGGAACTATAACACTGCACACACTCATCTCCTATGCTTATCCCTGCAAAGCCATAGCTTTGCACGGATCAGTCAGATAGGGGCTCGATTGCTCAAGCCTGTAGCTCAGGCTTCGAGCAATCAATCGACGATCGGACGCCGCCTGCGTCCCAGCTGATCAGAACATCGCGATTTTATCGCGATGTCCCGATCAGCCCGACTGAGCTGCCGGGAAGCGTTTACTTTCGTTTTCAGACGCGGCGGTCAACTTTGATCGCCGCGTCTGAAGGGTTAACAGCGCGCGGCACAACAATCGATGCCGCGCACTGTTAGCCCAGGGTCCCGGCTATGATTAGCAGCCGGGACCGACCCAAAGCGTACTATCGGATCCCACAAAAAACTGTTATATGTTACTCAGTACCTCATCCTGATCATGTACATGTAATTATGTCTCTGTCACTGATATTTCACAAAAAAATTGCATATTACAGCTGCTCAATGTATTTTCCTTCTTGTCAAAGGTAAGGGGCGTGTCCTTCTTATGCCTGCATTGTGATTACTCATCCCCCTCCCTCACTCTGCTGACTCACTACTCTGGAGAGCGAGCCTGGCAGCCCTGTTCTGTAACCCTTCCCTCTCCTGTTTTATGCTGTAAACACATACACACACCACACAATAATTATTGGAGATTGCCTGACATTTCCATCTCGGTATGTGGTACTACCATAACTCCCGGGCAGCAGGCTCGCTGTCTTGGAGTTATACTTGACTCTGATCTGTCTTTCACTCCCCATATTCAGTCCCTTTCACGTTCTTGTCACCTGCATCTCAAAAACATTTCCAGAATCCGCCCGTTTCTCACTACTGAAACTGCTAAAACTCTCATTATTGCTTTGATTCACTCCCGCCTCGACTACTGTAACTCTTTACTAATAGGCCTTCCTTTCTCCAAACTCTCTCCTCTTCAGTCCATCCTTAATGCCGCAGCCAGACTCATCTTCCTCTCCAGCCGGTACACCGACGCCTCCTCCCTGTGCCAGTCACTACACTGGTTACCAATTCAGTCCAGAATACAGTACAAAATCCTCAGTCTCACACACAAAGCTCTCCACAATGCTGCTCCTCCCTACATCTCCTCTCTCACCTCTGTCTACCATCCTACACGTTCTCTCCGATCTGCTAATGATCTCACACTAACATCTTCTATAATCCGAACTTCTCACTCCCGTCTCCAAGACTTCACTCGTGCTGCACCGGTTCTCTGGAATGCTATACCTCAATCCCTCAGACTCAACAGCAACATCCATAGTTTCAAATGTGGCCTGAAAACACATCTCTTCAGACAGGCCTATAACATTCTCTAATTGGCCTCAACATTAGTGTTGAGCGGCATAGGCCATATTCGAATTCGCGAATATTCGCGAATATATGGATGAATATTCGTCATATATTCGCGAATATTCGCATATTCGTTATATCCTCGTTTTATTTTCGCGTATGCGAAAATACACGCATACGAAAATTAGCAAATATAAAAATTCGCATATGCGAAAATTAGCATATTCTAATTTTCGCATATGCGAATTTTCGCACGCCAGTCTCACACAGTAGTATTACAGCCTTCTTTACACCACACAAGCTGGAAGCAGAGAGGGGTGATCACTGTGATGTGTACTGTGAAAAAAAAAAAAAAAAAAAAACGAATATTCGTAATTACGAATATATAGCGCTATATTCGCGGAATTCGCGAATATGCGATATTCGCGAATAATATTCGAATTGCGAATATTCGCGAGCAACACTACTCAACATATCCTCAACATATCCCCACACCTCTTGTTTGAATAGTTATTGTGTAATATTATGTCTGATACTTGTCCTTGTTTGTACCCCATAATTGTAAGCGCTGCAGAATCTGTAGGCGCTATATAAATAAAATTATTATTATTATTGCCTGTACTCTACCACCAAAGACAATAGGGTGAGTGCATAACTTATATCTTCCTATGTCATTCATGTGTTTCATCCTTAGCCAGTCCTGTAATGCATGGACTTGTAGTTTTGGATTAGTTGAAGATACACTGTTTGGATAACTCTTTTTACAGAAGTGTTGCCTTCAGCTGTGTGCCTCCAGCTTTTGCAAAACTACTACTCCCAGCATACCCAGACATTCTGTGACTGTCCAGGCATGCTTGGATTTGTAGTTTTGCGACAGCTGGAGGCACATGATTGGTAAAACTGTGTTACAGTAGTGCTGCTGCAGGCTGTGTTCCTCCTGCAGCCTTGTCAATCAGCCGTCTCCCTTGGACACACTCATGGTGCTGCGGGACGCATCAGTGTCCCAGGAGATATGGGGACCCCTAGTGGTGGGATTTTCAAAGGCAGTTTTCTTTAATAAAATTTGGAAATGTTTTATATAAGTATATTAGAAAAACTATTGTTTTGCAAAGATGTTCAACATATAAAATGTTTTTTATTTTTTTTATTTGACAGTGCCCATTTAAATGAACTAAAGCCCTGAGATGCCCTGGCCCTTATGTGCTGCAGCAGGATGAACAGGAAGACCAGAACTATAAAGAATCCGAACTCCGTCAATAGGAGAATGTTCCACTAAATGTCCCCGAGCAGCTGGGATATAAATCCGTGTAACCCCAAGGTCGAGTATTAGAGCCAGAATTCCAGCTGTTACCATCTCCCGCTTATACACGGATCTTTATTGACTGTACTGATCCTTTACAAAGACAGGTAACCCCAGAGGATTCAGCCCGGCTGTGCAGGTTGTCTTAAGCAAAGCTCTGAGTAAATGATGTCTCACACAGAGATCTCCAAGGACCCAGGGGAGGAACGGCCTAGATCATGAGCAGCCAGTACACAAAGACCTGCATAATGTGATAACCACTCTTAAAAAACTTTTTTTTTTCCTTTCTCAAAGGACCAAGAGATGAATTTTACTCCATGAAATACACGCAGGGCAGTGTGCGGATTCTCTAATCATTACAAATTGCTCCATAGTTTTGGGCAGAGCGAGAAATCTTTCCTGCTGTCAATGCTAATTCTGCCTATAGGAAACCCAGGCAGAGGGAAGTCGCCCTCTACTGGACACGTGCAGCTTCTGGGCCGATCACAAGAATGCTAGGATCTCAGTCATGATGTGCAGATCTTGGGCAAATCATAGGTTATGTCCGAGAGTCGATTTTGGTGAAAATAGTCAACAAACTGCTAAATACAATAGACTGCGGATTAGGAAAAAGCAGGTGGAACGATTCATCTCAAAGAAATCTGTATTTATTTCTGTATCACCCCATCATCCCTGCGCCATGGGCTACCAATCTAATCTCCTCATTACACACAATGGCCCTGATTTACTATTATATTATTAGTGTGGGATGTTGTGTCAGATTTGCAGGATCCCACTCTACACACCCATTTTCCGACTGGCCATGGCCCTTTTTCGGGTTTGCCGGATTTTGGCACACAACCAGACAAGAGCAAGTCGGATTTCCAATAGTAAATCAGGGCCAATGTATCCCTTCATCGCTGACCTCAGGAGCTCACAATCTAATCAAACTCTGTCACACAATGTATCATGCCTATTATTCCAGAGGAACTTGTAATCTAATCTTCCTATGTTTCGCAATGTATCACTCCCATCATGCCTGTCATTAGGAGCCCACAATCTAATTTCTCTCTCAGGTATAACTACTAGTAATCCATATGGGTTTGGAGAGGAATCTCATGTGTACAAATGGTGAACATACAAACTATGTAGATGTGGCTCCTGGTCCAGTCTGAACCAGGACCAGATGCCCAGGTGCCTCCAGTTGTTACAAAACTACAACTCCCAGTATGCCCAGACAGCCGCTGGAGGCACCCTGGTTGGGAAACACTGGTATAGCAGGTACAGACTTGACACTTGGATACATTTGTTGTGTTTTTGTAGAGCCTACCACATACATTGTATGGGGGAAAAAATTGTGAATATTAAATATAGTGTAAACTGTAGTGTGTCATCGAAAGATTAGATTGTGAGCTCTGTGGTTAGAAATAATGAGAGAGATACACTGTGTGATAGGGAAATTTAATAGTGAGCTCTTGGGGTCAAGGGTCATTGGAAGTAAACATTATATGAAAGGGAGGTTAGATTGTGAGCTCCTGGAGTCATGGATACTGGGAGTGATACATAGTGTGATGAGGGCAGATGTTGTTGTGATGTCCCAGTACAGGACATGGTCCTGTACTACCCTTAGGCCCTGTCAGGTTGAGTCCCTCAGTGACTTTGGGGCTCCTTCGCAAGGTGTCCCCTGTTGGTTTTATAAAGATGTGTATATCACTTTAATGCCTTGACAGGATCCCTATGTATAGGTAGTATATAGGACATGTGGGAGGTCTCAAGGACCTGTGTAAGTCTGTCACATGTTATGTTATGCAGTCACATGATTTGTTGTCACGTTCTCCCAGAGAGCACCAGCTTAACCTATGACCTGCAGCTTGACCAATGGGCTTTAGTCCAGCCCCCCACTATATAAAGGGGTTGCCATTACAGTTCACTCTCTTATACCATCAGTCTTTGCTGAGACAGCAACCACCAGAGATCTAAGTGCAAGTGATCAGCATCTGGAAAAGCCGCAAAAGCTTCAGTCTCTCCAGTAAGTCTCAAGTCTATGTCTGCTGTCACTGAAACTAGTCGAGTCAAGTCTAATTCCAAGTCAAGTTAACTACAAGTATATTGGTCCAGCAAACTGCGAGGTCCTCTGGGTCCTGGCCACCTCTCTGGGAATTCTGTCCTTAGCTGTGAAGATAATTCCACCTGTCTTCTACTCAGTAAAGCCTCCGTTTGACCATAACTGGTTGTGGACTCTCATTCCACTTCTAGAAATTGGGATAGTAGAGAATCTGGGCGTGTGGTGTTCCAGAAACCACACTGGCGTCACGAACACTAGGGGTTAATACCATCCAGCCCCTGGGGTTAATACCATCTGATCCCACCACTCACACCGCTACACCCGTGGTCCAGCCATTTCACCCGGTGGTCCACCCCAATCTTTACCCTCAGGGCAGATGTTATAAACCCTTGATATTCGTGACGCCAGGTCATGGTTATCCTTTACACCACCCGAGGTATGACCGCTGGTTCCTGGGCCAGGCGTGGGGCAAAAAATCACTCCGATGCAAGGTTAGGGAACAACGGCAGCTTTACTGAGGCAGACAGATGGTATAGTATTTACAGCTCAGTTAGGCCCAAGGAGATGACGTGTGACTTTAGGAGACTTGCAGGCTTGCTGGGACTTGAAATCAATTATGCAGTCCTTTAGACTTGACAGACTTGACTATTCTGACTAGACTTCTCCCCTGTGGTTGCTTAGTAGGCTTTAACTTTAACTTTCACCTGAAGGGGGTTCAGTGATGATTGAAGCATGGCTGCGTGGTTAGGCCTTGGTCTCCCTTAGGACACCAGACACTCTCAGGTCTTGACTGTACTGTAGCTCAGCAAGGTCTAAACTGAAACTAAACTAGCTCCTCCCAAAGATATAAGAGAGCTATTTGGAGGACTCCCATAGGTCACCTGGTCACTGACACCTTCCCTGGTTACATATGACTTAGTAACAACATTTAAAGGCACATTAGCATGAGTTTAATACGTTAACTCTTTATTTCACAGAAGGAATGATGAGAGTCCTGAGGAGTGTGGAGGCCAGGGGACTGGGACTGAGTCCACCTGATAGGACCAACAGTGTACAGATGGGCCACTTCTGTACTGGGCTACCACAGTAGATCATAAGCTCTCGTAGCTGTAGCACTGTCGTGTATGAAGATGTGCTGTTAATACACCAGCACCATGTAATTTAGAAGGACAATCGATACATCGTCTCCTATAATAATACACTGCTCAAAAATAAAGGGAACACTAAGATAACACATCCTAGACCTGAATGAATGAACTAATCGTATGAAATACTTTCGTCTTTACATAGTTGAATGTGCTGACAACAAAATCACACACAAATTATCAATAGAAATCAAATTCATCAACCCATGGAGGCCTGGATATGGAGCCACACTCAAAGTCAAAGTGGAAAACCACACTACAGGCTGATCCAACTTTGATGTAATCTCCTTAAAACAAGTCAAAATGAGGCTCAGTAGTGTTTGTAGCCTCCACGTGCCTGTATGACCTCCCTGCAATGCCTGGGCATGCTCCTGATGAGGTGGACAGTCTGTGTTGCAACGTGGCGTTGGTGGATGGGGCGAGACATGATTTCCCAGATGGGCTCAATCGGATTCAGGTCTGGGGAACGGGCGGGCCAGTCCATAGCATCAATGCCTTCCTCTTACAGGAACTGCTGACACACTCCAGCCATATGAGGTCTAGCATTGTCTTCCATTAGGAGGAACACAGGGCCAACCGCACCAGCATATGGTCTCACAAGGAATCTGAGGATCTCATCTCAATACCTAATGGCAGTCAGGCTACCTCTGGCAACACATGGAGGGCTGTGCGGCCCCCCCCCAAAGAAATGCCACCCCACACCATTACTGACCCAACGCCAAACCGGTCATGCTGGAGGATGTTGCAGGCAGCAGAATGTTCTCCACAGTGTCTCAAGACTCTGTCACATGCTCAGTGGGAACCTGCATTCATCTGTGAAGAGCACGGCACCAGTGGCAAATTTGCCAATCTTGGTGTTCTCTGGCAAATGCCAAATGTCCTGCACGTTGTTGGGCCCTCAAACCACCCTCATGGAGTCTGTTTCTGACCATTTGAGTGGACACATGCACATTTGTGGCCTGCTGGAGGTCATTTTGAAGGGCTCTGGCAGTTCTCCTCCTGCTCCTCCTTGCACAAAGATGGAGTTAGCGGTCCTGCTGCTGGGTTGTTGCCCTCCTACGGCCTCCTCCACGTCTCCTGATGTACTGGCCTGTCTCCTGGTAGCGCCTCCATACTCTGGACACTACGCTGACAGACACAGCAAACCTTCTTGCCAAAGCTCGCATTGATGTGCCATCCTGGATGAGCTGCACTACCTGAGCCACTTTTGTGGGTTGTAGACTCCGTCTCATGCTACCACTAGAGTGAAAGCACCGCCAGCATTCAAAAGTGACACAAACATCAGCCAGGAAGCATAGGAACTGAGAAGTGGTCTGTGGTCACCACACCACCTGCAGAACCACTCCTTTATTGGGGGTGTCTTGCTAATTGCCTATAAATTTCTACCTGTTGTCTGTTCCATTTGCACAACAGCATGTGAAATTGATTGTCAATCAGTTTTGCTTCCTGAGAGGACAGTGTGATTTCACAGAAGTGTGACTGACTTGGAGTTACATTGTGTTGTGTAAGTGTTCCCTTTATTTTTTTTGAGCAGTGTAGATAGTTACACATTTTACACGTGGGTCCTGTACGTCACTTAAATGACCCCCAACCCCCAGAATCCTACACAGCCTCTACTCTCCCGGGGGGGCCATAGAGTGGCTCATTTTTCGTCCGCAGTAATACTTTAATGTGCGCTGCAGATGCAAAGACATCACTGCAGGAATTGTCATGGTGACAAAGCCGGGAAATCTCGCAGTAATGAGGATCCTTGTTTTGTCATGTGTGACGGTATGAAAGTAAAGTGGGTGCTGAAAAAGGGAGCGGCGCAAGATGACCGCACTGCATCACCATTTAACCCTTCCTGTGTCCAAGCAATTCCTCACCTGCAGATCACAATACATTACTTCTCACTGAAGAGTTTCTGGGTCAAGATGCAGCTTAAATCTCGGGCCCCTTATACAAATCTGTACACAGAATAAGTGGGTCCCCATTTACTTATGATCTCAACTTTTATGGGATCAATGTATTATAAAGTAAAGTAGCTATCTGCATGTAAATGTTTCTCCCATTTGCATAACTACATTGCTATGCAGCTAATGAGATCCACCATCCCAGGTGCAACTGCAACCAATAGGTGGTACTAGAGAGCTACTTTGCATACTTTTTCCCCCCCATGGAACATTGCCTGGGTTCTAAAGCTTCCTATGCCAGCTGGTGCTCTTCTGAAGAAGAAACAATACCCTTACACCTATGGCCCACACTACTCCTTACTAGTGTTGGGCGTGAATATTCGCAATGCGAATATTTATTGTGAATATCGCATATTCGTGAATATTGTGAATATAGCGCTATATATTCGCAATTACGAATATTCACATTTTTTTTCACAGTACACATTACAGTGATCATCCCTCCCTGCTTCCAGCTTGTGGTCTAAGAAGGCTTCAATACTAGCTACTGTGTCAGATTGGCACACGCGAATATTTGCGAATATTGATCCCTCCCTTCTTTTAGCTTGTGGGCCAATGAGAATGATGCAGATACAGTTGTCAGAGGTTAACAACATCCCTAGCAACCAATAGGAAAGTATCCCACCCCTTCACTATATAAGATTCCTTCTCCAGCAGCAACTTGTAGTTTCTTGTGGTGGTTTTTGTGAGAGGAGCTTGAATACTGTCCGTGTTCTTTCAAGTGCTTTTTTTTAAAAGCAAATTATCCAGCAAATTAGATAGTGTTAGAGTAGGTTAGCTTAGCAGATAATAAATACTAGTGTAGGGTATAGAGTTAGAGCTTTACTTTTTAAAAAGCAAATCATCTAGAGTAGGTTAGTTTATCAGATTTAGTTTTAGTGTAGGGTAGTATAGTGTAGGATTTAGGTGTGTTTTATGGTTTTAGTTTAGTGTCTGTGTAGAAAAAAAAATTATTAGGTTTAGTTTTTAGTTAGTTTTTTCTTCTTTAGTTTGTGTAGTTAGTAGTGTCTGTGTCTCCGTGATTGTCTTTGTCTTTGGTATTTAAAAAAACAAACAAAAAACTAAACAAAAAGAAACGTTTATTAATGTTAGGTTTAAGTGTTAGTCTCTTTGTCAGTGTCTGTGTCTTTTGTTAGGTCAAGTAATTTTTGGCCCAGAGTCCCCATCCCAATAAAGTGTATTCCACCGCTACAATGAGTAGTATTCGTGGCCGTTCAGGCAGCAGGGGTAGGGGAGTTTCCAGGGGCAGCTCCTCTAGAGGGTCAGGCGAAGGTGGCAGGGGCGTTCGTCTCATTAGAGACTTTTTTGGTGGTGGCAGCCACCCCATTTCTTCACCGGATGCCGAGGTAGTAGTGGATCTAGTGGCACAAGCCAGTGCCACGGATTCCTCTGCTCCGGCTCCGAGCAGCAGCAGCACTCTGGTTCCTGTAGCCCCAGCCCCCAAGAGTCTAGCCTTCTCCTGTTTGACAGGGACAGTGAGAGGGACCTCTTGGGGGAGGTCCTGCATCAGGCTGATCTCCATCTCAGTGCTGATGCTCAGGACCTTTTGGAAGGGATGATGGTTTTATCCAACAAACCCCCGCACCTAGTCACACCCAGGCGTCAGCGAGGGGACAGCGGAGCCAGGTCAGGGGCTATACATCTGCTGTTCCCCTGAGTCCACCACAGTTTGGCCCTGGGTCGGACACATCTGGGGGTGAAGAGGAGGGTGACCCAGAATGGGTGCCACCTCCCTTGTCAGTTCACAGCAGCAGTGACGAGGAAGGTAGGCAGCCTAGGGAAACAGTGCGCCAGGTCACCAGGAAGACCAGCTCCACTGGTAATGGCAGCAGGAGGAGGCAGCAGCAGCCAGCTCCACCTGTGCGCACTGAGTCCCAACAGGTGCAAGTCAGCACCACCCCCATCTGACAGGAGGTCAGTGCTGAAGTGACCATTTTGGGCTTACTTCACCCTGGTAGCAGATGATGCTGCTATAGGCATTTGTCAACTGTGCCATGCCAGGGCAAGTAGAGGGAGGTCTTTGGCTCGGCTGGGTACCACTGCCCTTACCCAGCACCTGAGGGTCAACCACTGGCGGGAGCGGGAACAGATGTGGGGTGGTGGTAGCAGCACCACCAGCAGTGTGCAGGGGACAGCAGCTCCTGCCACTGTACTGCAGACACCCCAACCCCTTCCAGTCATGCATTCTCACTTCCCCGCACCCTCTCGTAGAGGTACTGGTACCGGCAGCCAGACCTCTGCCTCCACTGCACCCTTCTCTAGGTCCTCCACTGCCCTCCGGCGCCAGCCGTCGGTTGCCGACGCGTTTGAACGCACGGCGCCCTACCCCCCTGGGGACTGGAGCGTGCGTCCACACAATGGTGCATCTGACAATGGATGGTTGGACCAGCAGACATGGGCAGGGACGAAATCTGAGTTTTACTGCCCATTGGGTTTCCCTCTGAGGTGCCAGAGAGGGATCGGCAGAATCTGAGTTTGTGGTGCCACCCTGGGGTGTCCAAGGGAGAACTGCTGCTCTTCCATCCCCACTGTCTCCACAGCTGCTGAGCCGACCAGCAAGCATCCCCGTAGCTACACAAGTGTGGGGCGCATGTGGTGCCAGGCCGTGCTCCAGCTTGTGAGTCTAGGGGAACGTAGACACACTGGACCTGATGTTCTGGCCGCACTACAGGTTCAGGTCCAGAAGTTGCTGACACCCCGCAGGCTTCAAGCAGGTATGGTTGTCTGTGACAATGGCAGCAACCTACTCACCACCCTCTATGCTGGCAGTCTCACCCAAATGCCCTGCCTGGCACATGTCCTCAGCCTTGTGGTGCAGAAGTTCCTGCGCACATATCCAAGGTTGACAGACATGGTGCAAAGGGTACAGAGGATTGCCAGCCACTTCCGACACTCCCCAACAGCCACCACGTCCAAACTGCAGCGGGACAAGAGCCTGCCCCCTCAAAGGCTGATTGTGGAACTCCATCCTCCACATGGTGGAGAGTTTGTGGGAGCAGCGACGGGCGGAGAGGGAGTACCTGCTTGAAGAAGGGGAGGAAGAGTCTGTGGACGTCCAGGAGTCTGGGCCTGGTCAGGAGGGAGAGCCGGTGTTGGGGGCACCGTTAGTCCGGGGGTGGGGCAGCTCCCACTGGGAGCAGCAGCGATAGCAGCAGGAGGACCAAGAGGTGATGGTCCTGGGCAGTCATGAAGAGTCATAGCGGGCTGTCCTCTTCCCCATGTCTGCCCACATGCTGCAGTGCCTCAGGAGGTACCCCCAGATCATTGCCATTAAGGAGAGGGATGATTATTGGTTGGCCACCCTTTTAGACCTGGAGCAGTTCATGCCAGCCAGCTGGAGGCAGGACCGTAGGCATGAACTGCAGTCCTGTCTCATCAGCCGGTTGGAGCAGGCATCTCCCCGGCCTCCAGTTCTCCCCACCCATCTCACCCAGCAGGTGGCTGGACCCAGCAGCACCAGCCGAGCAGGTGACCTTCTGGGTGAGATGAGGCTGTTCTACCAGCTTGCACAACCCAGTAGAAGCAGCAGTCACCACCAGCAGCTGTCCCACATGGTGGTAGACTACATGAGTCCGTTGGTGCATCCGACAGGATGAGCACAGACAACCCCATGGAGTACTGGGTTGCCAGGCTGGACACCTGATGCAAGCTCGCTCAGTATGCGCTGGAGTTACTGTCCCGCCGCCCCCCCCTCCAGCAGCGCAGCAAGTGGGGTGGTCACAGACTGGCGGACCAGTCTGACCACAGTCCTGGATCGGCAGCGACTTCTTGACTTCTGTCAGTTCAGGGCGCTGAAGGGTCCCTTGTCAATCCCTCTCCTTCGCTCTCCCTCCAATAATACCGTTGTTTTTTAACTATTTATTTTATTTATATTTTTGTATATATCTATGAATTTATTTATTTTTTGTAATCATGTATGAATTTCTTTATTTTTAAATGTTATTATGAAATTATTTCTGTTTTTAATCATTAATGAATTTATTCGTTTATTGATGAATTTATTTATTGCTTAGTTTATTGATTAATGTATTTAAATATATCTGTATATATATATATATATATATATATATATATATATATATGAATTTATTTATCTCTTTATCAATGAGTTTATCGATTTTTCCAATAATTGAACATCTTATTTAATTATTTGGTGAACACACTGCCCGCACCAACACTGTCATACAGTGTAGCGGAGTTTGTAGTCTGTTCAGAAGGCACTATGTGTTCACCAAGACACCCAGACCGCATTGCTGTACGGTTTTCATGAATCTAACGGATCTCGACAGAGATGAATCAGAGCTGCATTAGTTTTCTGGATTATGTTTACCTGCAGTTCTATGTATTGGCAAAAAACATAACAATATCAAAAAAAGAAAGCACACGTTTTAACCAAATAATTTTTTTTATAAACAAGAAAAAAACAAAAAACAAACACGCCTCTAAGGCAACTCTTTAATTTTTAAGGAGGTCTGCAAGCTTCTGTATCCTAATTGGTTGCCTCTCCTCCATCCTCCTTATATCGGCATCCAGAAGGCACTGTTGCTTAAGGATCCTCCTTTGTTGCTCCAGGATCCTCCTTTGCTGCCTTTTTATTTTGGCAATTTCAGCATTTTGGTCCTGCTGAATTCGGGCCATCTCCTTTTCTATTTCTGCTAAAACTGTTAGGATTAAAAAATATATATATGTAAAATTACTTTCAATGAAGATTAAAATGTAATTGTATAGAGTATTTGTAAATAACTGACAATACATAACATTAAAATATACTGAACTAACACTAACTAACCAACTATATAATCTTCATAAATACCTTTAACAAATTAATTGTTATTTATAGAGATGAGCAAATCGAACCGGACAAATCAGAATTTGTTTGGAATTTCCAGAGAAAGATCTTTACTGTGGTGAATCAATTCACCTGAAGCCCACATCATTGCAGGCAGGCAGATAGACAGGGACAGTAGAGAGAGTACACTATATGTTGTTACTGTACTGGCATATATTACACCAAAGCTAATAGGGGCCAGTTAGTGTGAGCACTAAAAGACCTATTCACCTGCTCTTAACGCCTAATTCAGGTGTAAACATCATGTGGTGTATTTTCCTATCCTAAGTGTAATATACGCAGTAAAGACCAAAAAAAAATTAAAAAACTGTGCAGCTCACAGCTACAGAGCTCAGAGGCTAGATCGTATGTTCACCTATACTCCTAGGTGCTATTATAAAGATTAGATAAATAAAACCGAAATCTGAAAAAATGCATGATTGTGGTATGATAATAAAATATATAACATATCTAAAAATATGAGGAAGGGGTCGTGTATTAGTACCCTGAAACGCGTTTAGTTTGTGGACTTTTAAATACGCACTATCGGGAAGATTTATCAAAACCTGTGCACAGGGAAAGTTGCCCAGTTGCCCATAGCAACCAATCAACTCGCTTCTTTCATTTTTAACAAGGCCTCTGCAAAATGAAAGAAGCGATTTGATCGGTTGCTATGGGCAACTGGGCAACTTTTCCTTTGCACTTTTTTTGATAAATCTCCCCCTATTACTGCAAGAAATTTGTAATTTTTTGAAAAACTATTCATCTGTTGCCCGGACAGAACAGCAGCACTTTCAATCAAACAGCCGGCCTTTGATGCCAAAATCTCACCCCACGTGGACCTTCTCCTGGCGTCAGACGCCACTCTGCTGGAGCTCCAGTCTTGTCGATCGGAGCAACAAGTGTCTATTCTCTGCTAACCAAAATGGAGTGCGGCAGAGGTGCAGTGTAGACGGGGTGTTATAATCCATCGTACGGCCCGTCGCAGAACGGTGCCAGCCGTACTCCCGCTGTCAGAGCTGACACTATACAGGACGTCCACAACGTATTTGTTGAGATATTATTATTAATCTCCCCCCTTGATCCAGCATATATATTTTATGCCTATAATATACATTAGAATTGCAGTAATAGTGTGTATCTACAGTTTTTAATTTGTTTATTCTAAGTAAATGTTATTCAACATTTGAAACACGGTCTCCTCATATTTTTATATATTTTATAATCGTACCACAATCATGCACCAATAACTCTGGTGAGGTCTTTGAGTTTTCATTTTTTTTCTTTTATTTATCTAATCTAAGTGTAATATACGCACTTAGGGCTTTTACTTTTTTCCTGTTATTGTTAAAGGCCATAAATACCTCCAGGCTGTGTCATTCAGCCACTATATGATCTCCTCATGCTGCTGGCACATAAAATGTAACTGTTAATGTTCATCTATTTAAAAAACTTAAATTAAAAAAAATATCTTTAATCTTTTCAATTGTGAGGCCCTATGGTCTTGTCAGTCTGCTGCCACCTCAAACCTGAGTGATTCTGCCACTATATGGTGTACTCGTGCTGCTGCCACCTCAAGCCTGAGTGATTCTGCCACTGTATGGTCTCCTACTGCTGCTGCCACCAGGCTGAGTGATTCTGCCACTATATGGTCTCTTACTGCTGCTGCCACCAGGCTGAGTGATTCTGCCACTATATGGTCTCCTACTGCTGCTGCCACCAGGCAGAGGGATTCTGCCACTATATGGTATACTCATGCTGCTCCCACCTCAAGCCTGAGTTATCCTTCCACTATATGGTATACTCATGCTGCTGCCACCTCAAGCCTGAGTGATCCTACCACTATATGGTCTCCTACTGCTGCTGCCACCAGGCTGAGTGATTCTGCCACTATATGGTCTCTTACTGCTGCTGCCACCAGGCTGAGTGATTCTGCCACTATATGGTCTCCTACTGCTGCTGCCACTAGGCAGAGGGATTCTACCACTATATGGTCTACTCATTATGCTGCCACCTCAACCCTGTGTCATTTAGCCACTATATGGCCTACTCATGCTTCTGCCACCTAAAGCCTGTGTCATTCTGCCACTATATGGTCTACTTATGCTGCTGTCAACTCCAGGCTGAGTCATTCAGCCACTATATGGTCTATTCATGATGCTGCCACCTAAAGCCTGTGTCCTTCTGCCACTAAATGGTCTACTCATGCTGCTGCCACCTGAATTCTTTGTCATTCTGCCACTATATGGTCTACTCATGCTGCTGCCACCTAAAGCCTATATCATTCTGCCACTTTATAGTCTACTCGTGCTGCTGTCACCTAAAGCCTATGTCATTATCCCACTATATGGTCTACTCATGCTGCTGTCAACTCCAGGCTAAGTCATTCAGCCACTATATGGTCTACTCATGCTGCTGCCACCTAAAGCCGTTGTCATTCTGCCACTATATGGTCTACTCATTATGCTGCCACCTCAATCCTGTGTCATTCAGCCACTATATGGTCTACTCAAGCTGCTGTCAACTCCAGGCTGAGTCATTCAGCCACTATATGGTCTACTCCTTATTCTGCCACCTCAATCCTGTGTCATTCTGCCACTAAATGGTCTACTCATGCTGCTGCCACCTAAAGCCTATGTCATTCAGCCACTATATGGTCTACTCATGCTGCTGCCACCTAAATCCTGATAAGGATTGAACTGAACTTTTTCTGAATATTTGGCAAATCGGCTGAATGAAATTTTTCAAAACTTTGTTCATCTCTAGACTTATTTAGTTGGTTAGTGTTAGTTCAGTATACTTTAATGTTATTTAGGTGGTTAGTTTGTGATAGCTATGTAGAGTATAATGTGATTTATTTCTGTAATTAATTTTTTTTTGTAGATGGATGAATAAATACATTTTCGATAAACACTGTGCCCTGTACTGATTAATTGTACCTCTGTGCCCCAAAGAATTATTAATGCCACTGTGCACCCAGAATTATTAATGCCATTATGCCACAAGAATTAATGATGATGCTGTGTTCCCATAATCAATTATGCCGCTGTGCCCCTAGAATTAACTATTCCGCTGTGCTCACAGAATATTGCCGCTGTGCCCCCAGAATTAATGATGCCGCTGTGCCCCAGAATTAATATTGCCGCTGTGCCCCCAAAACTAATATTGCCGCTGTGCCCCAGAATTAACTATGCCGCTGTGCCCCCTAAATCAATTATGCTGCTGTGCCCCCAGAATTAATATTGCCACTGTGCCTCCAGAATCAACTATGCCGCTGTGCCCCCAGAATTAATGATGCTGCTGTGCCCCAGAATTAATATTGCCGCTGTGCCCCCAGAATTAATATTGCCACTGTGCCCCAGAATTAACTATGCCGCTGTGCCCCCTGAATTAATGATGCCGCTGTGCCCCCTGAATCAATTATGCTGCTGTGCCCCCAGAATTAATATTGCCGCTGTGCCTCCAGAATCAACTATGCCACTGTGCCCCCTGAATTAATGATGCAGCTGTGCAGTTTTGCAACAGCAGCAGAGTCCTAATTTGGAGACCACTGCCATGAATGTACACATCAGACCAGTCAATAGCCCTGCAGCATGTAATATGGCCAGAGAATACAACTCCCAGCATGCCCAGACAGCCAAGAGCATGTTGGGAGTTGTAGTTTTATAATTTAAAGGGGTACACCACTGGTTAGGTTCGAACGCTGTGCGCGAGCTGTGGGGAGCGGCCACGCCCCCTCGTGACATCAGACCACGCCCCCTCAATACAAGTCTATGGGAGGGGGCTTGGCCTGACGTCACGAGGCGGTGCGGCCGACCCCCACAGTGTGCGCATAGCATTTGGAACGAAATGTTCTGAATGCAGCCAGAAGGCTGGCCAGTGGGGTACCCATTTAAGTCAATTTTGTACATGGCAAAAAACACTTTCAATAAGAAACCACATCAAAACTGAACATAGTGTGAACTGACCTTAACCTACAGTACTTAGGAGTCTCAGAACTGTAGCCAGAGAACAATAGAGGAGAGCATTCCTATCAATATCTATCACTCTGATATTGTCACTGGGAGATACATAAGCTGTCACAATCCCGAGATCCGGCAAAATATGGCTGACGTCTGTGGGGTGCACGCAATCCAGATAAAGGATCAAGTAATACACCTACAAAAGAACCATAGCATGCACTCACTGCTAGAACTGCGTCTACGGGTCCGAGAGTCCGGGATCACGGGGCAGCATACCAGGATGTGCTGAAGCGCTCAGAGGCATTTTGCGCTATACCTCCCCGTGATCCCGGACCTCTAGATGCAGTTCTAGTTGTGAGTGCATGCTATCGTTCTTTTGTGGTTGTACTACTTAGGAGTCTAATCAGTTCACCTGGCTGAACTTCACCAGCAGCTTAAAGGACATGTCCGGTGCTCATTTTCTTATTTTGTCCGTTCCGGGCTGAAAAATAAAAGAAAACAAATTTTCTCTTACCTGCCTACGCTCCCCCAGCGCTTCAGTACAGGCGTTCGGTCCCCGGGCTGTATTATTCTTACTTCCTGTTAGCCCGGCACGTCACACGGAGCTTCAACCTATCACCGGCCGCAGCGATGTCCCGCCTCGGCCAGTGAAGCTCCGCGTGACGTGCCGGGCTAACAGGAAGTAAGAAGAATACAGCCCGGGGACCGAACGCCTGCACCGGAGCCCCGGGAGAGCGTAGGCAGGTAAGAGGAACCTTTAAGTGGAAAACCAGGTGCAGTAAACTCTACATCCTTTCTCTGCAAAGCCAGAGGATTCACAGGAAAAAGGCAGCATTACAAAATCATTTCAGTAAGTCTTGCTGCCTGCCACATCAGCTAGAATAGGTAAGCACAAGGCATACCCAAGAACCTCTCCGATACTACTACTATATAAGAAAAAAATTATTTCCAAGAGTGCTTCTTTAAAGATATGAGGAACTCTCTCCAGGATCAGAGGGGTTAATATCGGCCTGCGTTTCTGGCACATTGTGTCCACAAGTGTCGGCCGCCACATGAAATTCACTTATGTTGAACACATCATAGCGGCCAAATCACTTCATTGGGCTCCCTGCCACGGCCCACTCAGTTGGAGGAAAACTGCAATTCCCATTCTCGTTGAATACATTGCTTTTTTTATTACTCTGAGCACAGTTTGAGGGGTTCAGTATTTTGCCGGTTCTTGGCCGCAGTCGACTTGTTATCATCCTGACGATCAGAACATAATAGTTTAGTTTTATTGTGTCCCTGATATTCCGCCATTTAATCCTCGCAGCTTGAGGCGGCTCCAACTCACACCCCCGCTCTTCATTGTTCATTTTATTACATTTATGATTGTCAGGATCCTCATGTCAAGGAAGTGGGAGATGGGAAACTGCGCAATTCCAGAAATCAGAGGCCTAACAAGCAGATCAGCCATTTGACAGGATTATCCATAACAGAAGGCTTTGTCCGGTGTCTTATTTACTGCATGTGGTGGAAATACAGCCTTGGGGTCTTTTCCTGGCCCAACATCCATTGCTGACAAAATCATTCACATGTTACAGCAGCTCAGGAAAAAGTCATCCTTAATTTCAATAGAAAGTAGCGACAGTGGATTGTCCCAAAGTAGTTGTGGTTCTAGCTAATCTAAGCAAAATAGTCGCAACAACTCAACAGAAGTCACAGCATTGAAGCGGAACGCAGCCCAGTGGCTTGACTGAAAGGAACCAAAGACGCTCTATGGAAAGTAGTCTCAATGCTATGGCTGAACATAGTCCCAAAGACTCACCAGAACGTAGTCACCATGGCTAGACAGAAAGTAGCCCTAGTGCCCAGCAGGAAGGAGTTTTCGCAACTGTATTCCCACTTTGGAGCTACCATCAGTTGTGCCATAACAGTCTAACACAACAAAGAGTTTAAGTACCTATAAGGGTTGGTACCCACTACCTTTCAGAAATTACAGTATTTTTCGCCCTATAGGACGCACCGGCATATAAGACGCACCCAATTTAAAAGGTGCAAAATCTAGAAAAAGAAGATTCTGAACCCAACAGTGATCTTCAACCTTCGGACCTCCAGATGTTTCAAAACTACAACTCCCAGCATGCCCGGACAGCCAACGGCTGTCCGGGCATACTGGGAGTTGTAGTTTTGCAACATCTGGAGGTCCGCAGGTTGAAGACCACTGGTATAGGAGGTAATACTCACGTGTCCCCACCGCTCCGGATCCGTCACCACTGCCCTGGATGTGGCTCCATCGCTGCCGCCGCGTCCCCGGGGTGTCTCCAACGCTCCGCTCCTATTGGATGACGGGACGGCGTGCGCGACGACGTGATGACGTCGAAGGAGAACGCCGGCCATGCAGCAAACACCGAGGTGGCAGGTAAGGTCCCTCCCGGTGTCCCGTGAGCTGTTCGGGACGCCGTAATTTTACCGCAGAGGTCCCGAACAGCCCGACTGAGCAGCCGGGTTAGTGTCACTTTCCCTTCAGACGCGGCGGTCAGCTTTGATCGCCGCGTCTGAAGGGTTAATACAGGGCATCACTGCGATTGGTGATGTCCTGTATTAGCCGCGGGTCCCGGCCGTTGATGGCCCCAGGGACCGCCGCGATAGGTGTGTGTATTCGCCGTATAAGACGCACCAACTCCCCCCCCCCCCAGTGCGTCTTATACGGCGAAAAATACGGTACTTTCTCTATCACAAAAAGTAAGGCCACATGATATCATTATATATATATCAAAAAGGTAAAAAACTTTATTGAGCAGACATAAAAAATACACATACAAAGTTAAAAACATGTAATAGGCTTTGCAGACATCACAACAGAAAAAGAGGGGTATACTTCAAGAAATTTTGCAAAATAATCAGAGGTCACAGATGTAAATACAAGGTAAAGCTATATAATGCTCATAGGAGGACTATAGCATGATGTACACAGTAAATATAGAGCATAGCTACCCAATACAAGTACAAACTTGAATAAATAAGGAAAAAGACTGTGCACTCTGTAGGGAGATACTTAACCTCAGGCCCCGAACGTACATTTTTGTCCTTCGCTTCATCAAGGGGAGTGTACTAAACGTAGATTAGGGAGGGTATATATGGTGACCAATCATAAGCACATTCATACATAATGGACGTCCCATTCATCCAATCCCTTATATCCTCATCCATTCACAGCTGAGCCCAAATTGTTTAATCATGGATAATGTCAGAAATGAGGCTGTTAGCTAATCAGACTGTCACCGCTGGCACCTTGGTGACGTACTGCGCTCTCGTTAGCGTGGCGGTATCACTATAGTTAGTATCAGCCAGGCTAAGTATAGGAGTGGTGTTAGCCCTATGAATCCCCAATATTAAAGGAGTACTCCGGCACGCACTTTTTTCATTTTATCCCGTCCGGGCTGCAAAATAAAAGAAAACGCACTCTCTTACCTGCCAACGAGCCCCCGGAGCTCCGGTACACTCCGGTACAGGTGTTCGGTCCCCGGGCTGTATTCTTCTTACTTCCTTTTAGCCCGGCACGTCACACGGAGCTTCAGCCTATCACCAGCCGAGGCGGGACATCGCTGCGGACAGTGATAGGCTGAAGCTCCGTGTGACGTGCCGGGCTAACAGGAAGTAAGAAGAATACAGCCGGGGACCAAACACCTGTACCGGAGTGTACCGGAGCTCCGGGGGCTCGTTGGCAGGTAAGAGAAAGTGTGTTTTCTTTTATTTTGCAGCCCGGATGGGATAAAATGAAAAAAGTGCGCGCCGGACTGCTCCTTTAACATAACAAATAGTAAAGGGAAGTATATAGGAAGTAATGGAGCCAGTGCAAAGTGGAGAAAGGTGAGGGAATAAGACTAAGGTGAGGGAATAAGACTAAGGTGAGGGAATATAACTGTCATAAAACAGAAAGTGAAACTTACACATCACCACACGCATGCATCTACTACAAGTCCCAGCAAACCTGCAAGGTCTCTGTGACACTGTTCACCTCCTTGGGCCCTAGCTGTACTGCATAAACTGACTGTAACAACTGTCTACCCTCAGTAAAGCTACCGTTGTTCGTAATTCGGTGTTGGTGTCTTCATTGGCCCGTGACTAGCCCAGGATCCACCTTCAGGTGGTTAAGGCTAAACCATGCCGTGGTGTCACGAACACAAGGGGTTAATACCATCTGCCCATAGGGCAACAACTTCTGCACTGCACCACACACCCCGCCATTACCACAACTTTTGGTGCCACAAACAGGATGCGGGTGTGTACCTTATGCCACAAGTCCTTCCCCCTAGTCTGAACTGTGTCCAGTATTGTCTGCAAGAAAATGGCATGTCGATGTGATTAAAGTTCACACCAGAAAGTGTACAGGACTGAAAAGTGTTTTACTTGTGGGGCTTGTAAAATAGAGGGGAAGGTGAAGAAAAGACCCTTGTTTGCCACTGTGGAGTATAAAGAGTCAGGACCTGAAAGGGTTAATTTCATTTGGTGTTTCCCAAGCGCAAACAGTCGCAGCTCCGCCCCGCCAGTCCCCAGCGGTAACGCCTCTTCAGCAAAGCGAAGAGGAACCAAAGAGCTGCCATGTGTTGCACAGGGGAAGACTTTGCCGACCAGACCAAAACAGGAAGTTCCCTGGGTGCAGCCATATTGAAGGTTTTGGCGGCTGTGCCCGGCTCCACTGCTTTTATCAAGCCCTCGCTGCAGCGCAGGCTCTGCCAACACTAATGATTGTCAGCAGCAAGTCTCCGTTGCCAGTTAGCATTCAGAATTAACCCACTTGTGTCCGTAAGTCTGGTCGCAAGACAAATTACTACCGGGTGCCTTCAAAATAGAGGGGGAGCATCCATTACAGTACCCCACTAGCCAAGTCCAAGCCATTGCAGCACTTCAGCAATTTTATTAAAGGGGACAGCACCTTATTCTTCTTAAAACAACAGCGCACTCAATATCCAACCAGATGTCAGAACCCAGCTCTCCAGATCAACCAGGCAGCGGGATCATCACCTGCCCCATCTCCAGCAGCGGGATCATCACCTGCCCCACCTGCCGGAATGTTGCCAGTTTTGCCTGCAGTCCACATTAACAACCCTGGTGTTCCAGTGTCTGCACCTGGCCAGCCTTCGAGAAGGCAACTGTAGAGCAGATCTTTGAAGGCCTGTACAAGGTACAGTGATCCCTCGACTTATGATGGCCCCGACATATGATCATTCCAACATATGATGGCCTCTCAGAGCCCATCGTATGTTGAAGGCAGCCTCGACATATGATGCTGCTGTGTGTCGGGGCCATCGTACAAACAGCTATCTGACAGCGCTGACAACTTCAGCAAATGACAGATAGTTGTATAATGTGCCCCGTTCTGCCTCCTGTTACTCACATGCTGTCCTGCTAGCTCACGGAGGCTTCCACTGTGAGCTCCGTGTAAGCCCCGCCCCCCCAGAGCAGCCATAGCCAATAGCCTGCAGCATCTTGCTGTAGGCATCCAATGAGCTGCTGGCTGCCCTCCCCTTCCTTTCCTACAGAGCTGTAGTCGGCAGGATGGTAATGGAGGACATTCTGTCCCCCCTGAAGGTATTTAAAGAACTGTACAGTACTGTATGCGATGTCACACATCACATACAATACATATACACACTATACACCCCATACATCAATGTTTCCCTATCAGTGTGCCTCCAGCTGTTGCAAAACTATAACTCCCAGCATGCCCAGACAGTCAATGGCTGTACATGCATGCTGGGAGTTGTAGTTGTGCAACAGCTGGCGGCACCCTGGTTTGTTAAACACTCCCCATACACTCCACATACAATGGTCATCCCAGAACCAATTAGCAGTTTCCCATAGAGATATGTATTCAACATACAATGGTTCCGAGGCCCCAGAACCAATTACCATTTTTACATAGACATATGTACTCGACTTATGATGGTTTCAACATATGATGGTTCTCCTGGAACCAATTAATATCATATGTTGAGGGACCACTGTATTTGAGTCACATTCTCCCTCAGAGGTACGTCTCCGGCTGTAAAAAAGGTGAAAGAAGCCAGGTGAGACCTTGAGAGCATATGCCATAGCTCTACAGAATGCCCTAGAGACTGTTCAAAAACTAGACGGTATAACTCCCGAGCAGGGCAATAAAGTGTTACTTGACAGATTTGTTGATGGCGCAATTTCAATCCCCACAACCCTCCACCTAGTAGACCCCCAGGGACTCAAAGACCCTTTTGTAACAATTGTAATAAACCCAGACATTGGAAAACGCAGTGTTGGGATTTAAACAGATTTCCCCTGAGGTCGCAGATCGGCTCACAGGAAAACAGTCATCAGGTCCAATCCCAGAATGACCTAAGTCAGGACTCTCACTTTATGTCGCCTCCTGCCCCTATGGAAAAATTATTGTAGAAGGTGTACCATTGGAGGCGTTGATAGATACAGGTTCACAAGTGTCTACCATACCTAAAAACGTTTTCTATCAACATTGGGATGCTAGTTTATTATGTGAACCGGAGGATGTTAACTTCAAAGTAGTTGCTGGTAATGTGCAACCAGTCCCCAGACATGGATACTGTGAGCCAACCATTCAGTTGGGAGAGCATGTACTTAGCTGGCAGGGAGTGATTGTAACTAATGTGACAGATAAGGGGTCTGCTGACTTTATATTTTGGATGAACATTATGAAAAACTGCTTTGTTGAAATAGTAGATGCTTTGCATGCCTCTCTTCCCCATATGTCCCTTTCAGGACAGCGGGCTGCGCAGCACCACTTAAAGTTTCTACAAGCGGAGAGGAAGTTTGCCAACAAGCAAGGTGAAATCTGCAGAGTTAGAGTACAAGACATCAGGTCGGTGACCTTGCAACTCAACAGAGACTGGTGTTGTGCACATCCCGGAGTGAAGAATAGAGAACATCAAGCCCTGTTGGAGCCTCTGCAACTAGAAGACCACCCTCTTGTCCGAACTGCGAGAAGCCTTGTCACGGTTACCAACTGGAGAGTTCCAGTCCGGTTAGTCTACTTGTCTGATGTTGCTACTGTGTTACCCAAATACACCCCAGTTGTATCTCATGGAGTCGAAGGACATCTTAACGGAACGTATGGTAGCCCGACAGCTAGGGATGTAAGAAAAAATCGATTCTCGCGATAATCGCGATTTTTTCATTTGCCGATACTGAATCGATTCAAAATATTCTTGAATCGATTCTTTTAGGGATGTGGAATTTTTATCTCCTGACGCCCGGAACAGCATGTCCTGGGCATCAGGAGATAAAAGTTCCACATTTGTGGAGCCGGGCAGGCCGGATCTGACACGGCGTCGCTCTGGGTGTATGGAGCGGGCTCCGACTCGTGCCCGCTCCGTACTATGCGACCCCCGGCTGCCGCCGCTAATAGCCAGCATGCGGCGATCGCCGCGGCTGGCTATTAAAGGAGTACTCCGGTGCACACTTTTCTCATGTTATCCCGTCCGGGCTGCAAAATAAAAGAAAACGCACTTTATCTTACCTGCCAACGAGCCCCCGGAGTTCCGGTACAGGTGTTGGGTCCCCGGGCTGTACTCTTCTTACTTCCTGTTAGCCCGACACGTCACACGGAGCTTCAGCCTATCACTGGCCGCAGCGATGTCCCGCCTCTGCTGGTGATAGGCTGAAGCTCCATGTGATGTGCCGGGCTAACAGGAAGTAAGAAGAATACAGCCCGGGGACCGAACACCTGTACCGGAGCTCCGGGGGCTCGTTGGCAGGTAAGATAAAGTGCGTTTTCTTTCATTTTGCAGCCCGGACGGGATAACATGAGAAAAGTGTGCACCGGACTACTAGATTGCCGCTGTCAAAGCTGACAGCGGCGTCTATTGGGATCTATGAATGCTCCCAGGTGGGCGATGTATCGGGATATATCGCGATGTATCGTCACCTAGACGGTATTGCGATATATCGGGATATATCGAATCGCCACACTGGTATCGCGATTCGAATCGAATCGCCAAATTCTTGGCGATTCACACCCCTACCGACAGCATGCAGTCCAAGTGACTGAAGGATCCAATACAAGTCCTCCTGAGCCCTGGTGGGCACAACTCCAAGTTGGAGACAATACTACCCCAAGGGTTCAAGTCAAGGGAGTCATCAATCTCGTCAAAGGGTACCATAAAGCTTTTAGCAAACACCCCACAGATTTCGGACATCCGTCCATGATCCAACACCGAATCTTCACAGGCGACAGCCCACCTATCAAGAAAAGACACCACCCGGTCACGCCAGGCATGCATAAGACTGTCAAGAAGATGTTGGCCGACATGAAAGAGGTAGATGTCATCCAAGAAAGTCAGAGATCCTGGTCAAGAAAAAAGACGGAACCATCCGATTTTGTGTCAACTACAGGAAACTGAACAATTTCACACATAAGGATGCTTATTCTCTGCCAGGAGTCACTCACAGCCCTCGGGTCAGCTGCTTATTTCAGCACCCTGCACTTAACCAGCGGATATTGGCAAGTGCCCATGGCCGTGGAAGATCGCGAGAAGACCGCCTTCGTGACATCGACGGGACTGTTCGAGTTTAAAAGTATGCTGTTTGGGCTGTGTAATGCCCCTGCTACATTCCGGCATGTATGGAAAGATGCCTGGGTCATAAGAATTTTCAAAGTGTCCTATTGTATCTGGACAATGTCATCGTGTATTCCAAATCCTACCAGGAGCACCACAGTCATCTGTCAGATGTCTTCCAAGTCCTGATCAAGCATGGGCTGAAGATCAAGCCGTCAAAGTGTCACTTGCTTAATCCTCGAGTACATTACCTGGGTCATGTTGTCAGCGCCAAGGGAGTCCAGCCCAATCCTGAGAAGGTGGAAGTTGTCAAGAACTGGCCTACCGTGCGCACAGTGAAAGATGTCAGGAGCTTCCTGGGATTTGCTGGCTACTACCACCGCTTCATTCCCCACTTCGTCCAGATTGAAGAACCCCTCACAGCTCTCTTACAGGGTACAGTGAAGGAGAACTACAATGGAAGACTACCTGTCGAATGTGCCGAAGAGCATGAGACAGTGTTCCGAGCTCTTAAACGTCTGCTGACAGAACTCCCCATCCTGGCGTATCCAGACTACAGTCAGCCATTCCGGTTATATACCAATGCCAGTTTCGAAGGTCTGGGAGCTGTCCTGTCCAAAGTCCAGGAAGGACAGGAGCGGGTAGTTGCCTATGCCAGTCGTAACCTGCGAGGAGCCGAAAAAAAGATGAAAACTACAGCTCATTCAAATTGGAACTTCTCGCTTTGGTATGACTGAAAAGTTCAAAGACTACTTGGCTGCCACGCCATTTACTGTCTACACAGATAATAACCCATTGACCCACCTGAACACTGCCAAGTTGGGTGCCATTGAACAACGTTGGGCTTCAAGATTAGCCAATTATAGTCTCACCATCAAGTACAGAAGCGGCAAGTCAAATGTCATTGCCACTATACTGTCTTGGATGACCCCTGGCGAAGAACCCCCTGTCGAAGACATGTGGGAAGACGTGGAGATGCCCCCATTTTATCAACGGTTCATGAATCAAAATGTTGTGACGGCCCTCAGGGAAGGAGAGCCCAGGTCTGAAAAGGTTCAAGAAGACCCATACACCTGGAAGACTCTTCAAGACAAAAGTAGAGTCATGGGGATCTGTTGGACTACCTGCTGGCGAAAAAGGTGCCAAACTGACTGTTGTGCCGAAATTATTTGGATCCGGTCTCTGGTGATCGACTTCATCAGTTTCTGGTTCCCCGAAGAGACGCGGCGATGGTCCTCAACGCATACCATGATCAGTTGAGACACTTTGGACTCCACAAGACAGAAGCTATTGTCAGGAGCAGATTCTACTGGATTGAAATCGACATTGAGAAATGATGTAGTGAATGTGCAGTCTGTAACGTCACCAAGAATGTGCGCAAGCACCCCTCCATTCCATCCAGAGTGAAAGGCCTAACCAGTTGGTCGCGCTAAACCATGTCAAGTTATTTCCTACCTGGTCCGGTTACACATATGCTCTCACCATGATGGATCACTACTCTAAATGGGTTGTTGTTGTATCCGTTAACCCCTTGGGGATGGAGGGTTTTTCTGTTTTTGCACTTTCGTTTTTTCCTCCTTGCATTTTATAAATCATAACCCTTTCAATTTTGCACCTAAAAATCCATATGATGGCTTATTTTTTGTGCCACCAATTCTACTTTGTAATGACATCAGTCATTTTACCCAAAAATCATTGTGCGCCAAAATTGAAGAAAAAAACGGAATTTTTTACATTATGGGTGCTTCCGTTTCTATGCAGTACATTTTTTGGTAAAAATGACACCTTATCTTTATTCTGTAGGTCCATACGATTAAAATGATACCCTATAGGTTTGATTTTGTCATATTTCTGGAAAAAATCATAACTACATGCAGGAAAATGTATACGTTTAAAATTGTCATCTTCTGACCCCTATAACTTTTTAATTTTTCCGCGTACGGGGCGGTATGAGGGCTCCTTTTGTGCACTGTGATCTGAAGTTTTACCATTTTTGAATTGATCTGACTTTTTGATCGCTTTTTATAAATTTTTTCATGATGTAAAAAGTGACCAAAAATACGCTATTTTGGACTTTGGAATTTTTTGGCCCATACACCATTGACTGTGCGGTTTAATTAACTATACATTTTAATAATTCAGACATTTCCGCACGCGGCAATATCACATATGTTTATTTTTTTTACTTTTTATGGGAAAAGGGGGGTGATTCAAACTTTAATTAGGGAAGGGGTTAAATGATCTTTATTAACTTTTTTTTTTTTTCACTTTTTTTTTTTGCAATGTTATAGCTCCCATAGGTTGCTATAACACTGCACACTGCTCTTTTACATTGATCAATGGTTTCTCATAGGAAACCATTGATCAATGATTCTGCCGCTTGACTGCTCATGCCAGGATTTCAGGCACTGAGCAGTCATTCGGTGATCGGACAGCGAGAAGGAAGGTAGGGACCCTCCTGCTGTCCTACAGCTGTTCAGGATTCCGCGATTTTGCAGCGGCGATCCCGAACAGACCCTGAGCTAACCGGCATTAGTGTACTTTAACTTTAGACACGGCGTTCAAATTTGAACAAGACGTCTAAAGGGTTAATAGCGCACGGCACCACGATCAGTGCCGCACGCTATTAGCCACGGGTCCCTGCCATTGTTAGAGGCCTGGCCCAACCCGCTATGAATAGAAAGGGAGTGGGCCAAGGGTACGCCCTCCGTCCCCAACAGGTGAAAGACCTCACAGCCAAGACAGCGGCCCAGATGTTCTACTCCAATTGGGTGCAAACCCTTAGGTGTCCGGAGCCTGTCCTAATGGACCATGGAACGGCCTTTGAGGCCCAACTCTTCCAAGAACTTTGTCAATTCCATGCCTGCAAGAAACTCCGGACTACTGCTTACCACCTCCAGGGGAACGGGCTCATTGAACGCATCAATCAAGTCTTCACATGTTACGAGCAGCTTCTGTGTCAAGACAAGAAGAGTGGCCCCGGCTGCAGGCTGAACTATCGGAGATTTATAATAACACAGTCCACTGTTCTACGTGGGACACCCCTTTCTACTTGATGATGGGGCGCCATGGACAGCTGCCTAAAGACCAAACATTTTGGTTCCAAGCCCCATTCAACAACTCTCTGCAAGCTTCCCTGGAGTGGGTCACTGACAACCAGAGAAGAATCCAAGAGGCCAAAGAGAAGCAAGAAGATGGGCGAGGCCCAACAGAGACAAAAGGAGGATTATAGCAGTCATGCTTCTGCCAAACCAATTCAATTGGGCGCTAAAGTGTGGCTACGGAAGTTTCCAAGAACCCATAAATTGGACTCTATCTAAGAGACTGAACCGTACACAGTGACGGCCATACCCTATTCAGACTCTGATGAGTACGAAGTACAAAAGCCTGGGTATGAGCCACAAGTTGTTCATAGCAACCAAATCAAACTGTGTCTAAAAGAAGATCTGCCAGTGCTCCCTGCACCATCTCCCCAGCTGTTAGACCTACAAGAGAGTACGTCCCAGGCAAGGGGATTCATCCATCTATGGACTTCCCTATATTTTCTCCAAGTCAGCCTGCGGTCTTCTGTGTCTCACCAGCCTTGGGGTCTGTTCCACCAACATTCATTTCTACTCCATCTCCAGTCCTGTCACTGTTGGGTCCAGTTTATATACCAGTTTTCAGAGTGCCAACTCAGTCACCAGTCTCTCCAACACCACAATCAGTGCACCAACTCTAGAATTTGCTGAGGAACACCCCGTCATAGTTCCAACTGTACTGAGAGCTCCAGAAGACGCAAGTGTTCCAGACTCTCCTGAAGTGGTGTTGTATAGGTCCCAAAGGTCCACCCAAGGACAACTCCCAGCAAGGTACAAACATTAACTCATAAATAAAAGTTAAGTACCACACCTAGTCCAGCGTAGTCAGTACACTATTATTACTTTAGTCTAATCCAATGTTAATGATTAGATTGGACTGTAACCTTGTATATTTGTATATTTTTCAGTCCACCCATGTCTATAATGAGTATGATGTGTTCTCCTTTCCCAATGTGCAAGTTACTTTACTGGCCAGAAAGTATTCCTGATAGCTTCACAACACACGTGTAGAGACAGAGTTAACCAAATGTAAATGTAACATGATGTTTGGAGTCTATGTATAGAGTTCTGGGGGGGAAGTGTGTTAAACCAAGGGACCCCAGTAGCCAAGGCATTGGGTAGATAGACTCAGACAGCCCAATCCGAAGTGTCTTGTAAAGTTGTTATGTATATAGTTGTTGGAGAGTGTCGAGAAGGAGATTACAAGGTCAAAAATCTCCACCCACGTTTAGAACATGTATGGACTCACTGCTGTTTCCCAGACCTGGAAAGGACATTGTGCAAAATAATGCACCAGGAACTGTCATTGGCCCCAGTGGGCACTTCGGTCCTCCACCCTCCAGGACTGGGCATCAGGGGCGACTGTAATTAAGAGGGGGAGTTTCTGGTGGCCTAGTACAGGATGGTGTTTCCCCGTACCTTTCCTGCCCTGTCAGGCAGTGTCCCCCAGTGTCCCCAGGGCCCCCTGCAGTTGTTTCCCCCATGTAAATATGTTGTGTATTATACTGTGTGTTGTATCTTTAATAAATGTACCATGTGATTGGTATCCAGGAGGTATTAGTGACCAGCTGACCCCAAAGGTGACCTATGTGCTCCCTGCTAGTCTCCCCCATATAAACCCTGGGTGGAGCTAGCTTCTCTCTCTTTTTCCTGAGGTCCAGTGCAGTCAAGTTGTCTTAGTGTGTGTGTCCCCAACATTGGAGGTCTCAAGTCAAGTCCTGCAGCCACAAGTCAAGTGCAAAGTAAGCTAAAGTCACAGTCCTGTCAGTCACAAGTCAAGTACAAATGAGCTAAAGTCACAGTCCTTTCAGTCAAGTCCCTACAAGTCCCAGCAAACCTGCGAGGTCTCTGTGCCACTGGTCACCACTTTGGGCCTTGGTTGTACGGCATTGACTGTAACAACTGTCTACCCTCAGTAAAGCTACCGTTGTTCTTAACTTGGTGTTGGTGTCTTCATTGCCCCCGTCACCAAGTGATGCAGGTGACGGGGAGGGAGAAAATGATTTGGATGTGCAGGAGCACTGGCTATTTCCCTACCTGGCTACCTACACAATTATGGGGGGGTGCAAGTGATAATGGGGGGGAGGAGGAGGGTGCAAGTGATGATGGGGCAAAGGGAGGGTGCAAGTGATGGGGAGTTGCAAGTGATGGGGGTGCAAATGACGGGGGAAGGAGGTGCAAGTGATGGGGGAACGGGGTGCAGGTGACGGAGAGGGGGTGACGGGGAGGGGGGATGCAGGGGGCAGGGAGAGGAATGATGATTTGGATTTGAAGGAGCACTGGTACCTGGCTATCTACACAATTACCTGCCTGGCTACCTACCTTAATAATTTCCTGGCTACATACCCACCTGGCTACCTACCAACATAGCTACCTATCTACATATTCCAGCAATAAGTCCAACAGCACTCACGGGTTCAAGTGAAAAAACACAACGGTGTTTATTTAAACCATGTTCGGATGCAACGTTTCAGTGGTATCCACCACCTTTTCTCTATGCATATAGCTGAGCCGCAATTGACAGTTGGTTGGGATCAGATAAGCTCAATTTAGCTTCTTAGGGATTGTATAGCAGAGATCCGCTGGATTTAAGGGTGCGTTTAGGTCCAGTGATCTTGCGATGAGTAGCGGGGAATTGCTCAGTCTATCCGCTATGTTAGAGGCCTAGGCCGCAAGGCTTTGGCCTAGTAAGTCGTCTTGTAAGCTGCGGAGGTCCTACCTCTTCCAGAGTCAGCAACCCAAGAGAGAGATCAAGATGGCGCAGGTCCCTTATATGGGTAGGGGCTGGTCGTTTCGGATTGGTCCGTAACAACTGTCACTCACCGTTACAGTGCATTGTGGGTGAACACGTCACGGGAACCTCCAAAGGTCCTGTAGCAAAACCATAGAGTTCGAAGCTCATCACGTGACCCGCAGGTCCTGCTACGCTTGAACAGGTAGACAACTAAAATTTATACATATACTTATATTGATAAGAACTTCCATATAGTCATTGTGGGGTGACAAAACTACAGAAGAGGGACCAAGACGTTCTAGGGACTCTGACTATGGGGACCTCTATAAAGGTTCAAAAAATTCTCTAAAGCTAAAGTTGCAAAAAAAGTCACACATACTTAGACTGCGACTTTCTGTGCGACAAATTTAGACAGGAAAAAACTGTCTAAATCCTTTGATAAATCTCCCCCATTGCCACCTATTCACAGAATAGGTGATCAGTATGAGGGATCCAGCTGCTGGGACCCCCACCAAACACAAGAACAGAGGACCAGAGTTTGGCACAGCAGTTGGATAAGCACACTGCCCCTCTGCAACTGTGGGATTGGCAGAGGTAGTTGATAAGGTGGTAGTAATAAATTGTAATCTTGGGATAACCCCTGTAAGATTAAGGTTGATTGCAGGTTTATGGATGAGGTTTGTAATGCTTTCTACAACTAGAAGGCCATGTTAACACAACTGAATTTCTTAGGGAAATTTAGCAGGAATTTTTCACTTGGAAATTCTGCTACAGCAGAGTCCCATTGATATCAATGGGATTCTGCTGCACTGTGCACACAGTGTAATTTCTGAAGTAGTTGTTTCTGCAGTGGAAATCCTGATTACGACAACAGCAGAAACATTAACCCTTCCGAAATGCATTGCCGTCTATGGAGTTAACGCATTTCCGAGAGGTCCTAGTGCCGCAGAATCAAGAAAAGTTTCACTCCGTGCCGGATGACTGGCGATGCGGGGCGGAGGCTCGTGACGTCATGGCTATGCCACCTCAATGCATGTCTATGGGAGGGGGCATGACAGCCGTCATGTTCCCTCCCATAGACTTGCATTGAGGGGGCATGGCCATGACATCAAGAGCCTCCAGCGCTGAACCCGACACTCTAAACAAACTAGCTTTGGATAGGGGATAAGATGTCTAGGGGCAGAGTACCCTTTTAATATGAAACCACTCTGGGGAGATCTCATACATTTGGTTCATGCAAGACAACCAACGACTTTGTATGACTTGGAGATCTTTTCCTAAAGACAAATGGGCAGCTATACCCCCTGCAAGAATTCAGGGCCTCATAGACAACTATTACAAATAACTGTGTGCTGTCATTGATGCCTAAGGCTGGGTTCCCATTACGTTTTCCCCCACACGGGAGCGCATACGGCAGGGGAGAGCTAAAAACTTGCGCTCCCGTATGCCTTTCTATGCACTCCCGTATGTAATTCATTTCAATGAGCCGACCGCAGTGAAACGTTCAGTCCGGTCGGCTTATTTTTGCCCCGTATGCGCTTTTCCCCCGCACCTAAAACCGTGGTCGACCACGGTTTTAGGTCCGGTTGTAAAAGGGGATATGGGGCAAAAATGAGCCGACCGGACTGAACGTTTCACTGCGGTCGGCTCATTGAAATGAATTACATACAGGAGTGCATAGAAAGGCATACGGGAGCGCAAGTTTTTAGCTCTCCCCTGCCGTATGCGCTCCCGTATGGGGGAAAACATAATGGAAACCCAGCCTGAGTGAAAAAAAAAAAGGATGAAGAACTAAAGATATGCAGAAACTAAATAAATTTGCTGCATCTTGCTCTAGCAGACTTATGCTTTAGTCGGACATTGTATGAAAGACCAGTCCATGTAAATCTATACCCAATGAACGCAACATTTCAAGTACAGTAAGAAGTAGCCTAGAAACTTCCTGAATTAACCTATGTAGGATCTTTTTGCATCACATGTTGAATACCTTCCACAGGTACTTGAGTCAAGTCCAGTAGATCTGTCAAAAGTCATTGAGTTACAGAAACATTACTGTAATGTAAATGGAACCAACCTGTAACTAAAATCTGCCGTCCATGACAGCTCTTCAACATTCTTCCAGCTACTACTACATGGCCCAACAAGCTAGCCATGTTTGGCCAGCTATAACATTTCTATATATCCCCTCCATGACATTCATGGATCTAGGAAGTAGGTGGTGACGGTAACCCCAGCACCCCAGTTTTCACCTTCGAAAACAGCAATGAATTAACAGTTTCAACGAGATACATCACACTTTTGGACTTCCAGTGATGTCTCCCCTTACAAGTTTGACCCATCTTCCATGATCTAGTGTGATACTACAGCATCTCCCACACCGTGCCTTGTCCAGGATTAGAAAACCATTGCTGCTTTCTTCCAGGGTTCCATGGGTTGTGTCCAGTATTACAGCCCAGTTCCATACGATATGAACCTTACGGAGCTGCAGTACCACACAAAACCTGTTGACTGATGCAATTAAAAAACTAAACGAAACATGTATTTCTAATCTAGACATTCCCTTTAAAACCATTATCCCAAACCGGGCTGCAATATCTTTATAAAAGAAAAAAAATACACCTATTGAAGGCCAAGGATCTCTCAAGGCCATTGCATTGGTACAAGAGGAGGAAACAGCAGGTGCCAGGAAATGGTTAATGGTTTTCTACTTTACAAAGAAAAGTCAAGACATTCGAGCGATTCTTGATGTTAATGAAGGTGTCACACATTGTCTCCTGAAACTTGTGTCTGGCAATCTTCTTTTTTGCGGATGCCTACACCAGTGACATTTCATCTCACATTCAAAGAGCACTACCTTAATGAAATGCATAATTAACATATTCTAATTGTGCTGAGCGCTGTGATGATTTTGACAGAACTCACTTTCCATGTCTAATTTGATGCTAATTTAATCTGTTTCTCTCCCGCCGACATGACCTTTCTTGATTGAGTTTCACTAAGGAAATTTTTTGATGGATTGATTTATCAGTAAATGTGGAAACAACAATAGCTGGAGAGGAGAACTGGCCCCTCGTAGTCACCTAGCTCCCAACTTTCTCCCTCTGTTAGAGACTCTACACAGGAGGAAAATTGTATTCGATTTCCTGCTTTTTCTATGGCCTTGTTCAGACTTGCCATAGGACTTTTATTGTTGCACTGCAAATTCTTTGTTCTGTGTGCAGCAAACATTTAGTAAAACAAGTGGCAACAATTTCTTTATAGACGGTGCAACGTGCAATCACATGAAAGCAGGGGAGTATTAGGACTAATGGTGTCCTTATATCCTAACATTCCCCTGCTTTTATGTGATTGCACCTTCAATAAAGAAATTGTTGCCACATCAAGATCTGGTGAGCGCCATTCTATTCTCTATTTACATTTCTGGATGATGGATTTGCTATTTTCAATTGAGCACCCCAGCAAGGTGCGGGACTTGCAGCGGGCTACTAGTGACGGACAGGTGGGATCTGCATAGTGGTGGCAGAGAAGTAATTTTCCCACAGCAGCCAATCACAGTTCAGCTTTCACTTTACCAGAGCTCGTTAGCTGACCTGTGATTGGTTGCTGTGGGAAAACCACTCCACTTTTACTCTCACATACTCTATTTTGATAAATCTGGGCCTATGTATACAACACATATGTTTTTATATTGTAGAGCAGTGTTCCTTAACCTGTTGCAAAACTTTAAAGGGGTACTCCGGTGAAAACCTTTTTTCTTTTAAATCGACTGGTGGCAGAAAGTTAAACATATTTGTAAATGACTTCTATTAAAAAATCTTAATCCTTCCAGTACTTATTAGCTGCTGAATGCTACAGAGGAAATTCCTTTCTTTTTGGAACACTGATGACATCACGAACACAGTGCTCTCTGCTGACATCTCTGTCCATTTTAGCAACCACGCATAGCAGATGTATGCTAAGGGAAGCATGGTGGCTCAGTGGTTAGCACTGCTGCCTTGCAGTGCTGGGGACTTGGGTTCAAATCCCACTAAGGACAATAAATAAAGCGTTATTATTCTTATTATAATAACGTCAGCAGAGAGAACTGTGTTCGTGATGTAATCAGAGAGCATTCCACAAAGAAAAGAAGTTCCTCTGTAGTATTCAGAAGCTAATAAGTACAGGAAGGATTACGATTTTTTAATAGAAGTAATTAACAAATATGTTTAACTTTCTGCCACCAGTTGATTTAAAAGAAAAAAGGTTTTCACTGGAGTACCCCTTTAACTCCCATGATGCTCTGACAGCTAAAGCCTTTGTTTTACAACAGATGGAAAACCACAGGTTGGGATACACTACTGTAGAACATTACTATAGGAATAAGAATTTTTTTCGTTGTTGAATGAAGGATTAAAGAGACCTGTCAGAGGTCAATAGATGATGCAAAGGCTAATGTAATGTCCCAGTACAGGTCATGGTCCTGTACTACCCTTAGGCCCTGTCAGGTTAAGACCCTCAGTAACCTGGGGGCTCCCTGGCAAGGTCTCCCCCTGTTTCCAGAATGTTGTGTATGTGGTAGCCCTTGGGGGGGGTCTATGGTAGTGGTGGTATGGTATCGGTATATGAGGGGTTAATGTTAACCCTATAGTTCGTGACGTCAGGCTGAGGGCTGGTATGCTGAAGCAATGCTCCGGCCTATTGCCGCCCTTCCCAGTAACGATAGGTGCATGAAATGACTAAAGGTCCACAAGGAGATTCAACTTGAACTTGAATAACTTTATTTAAGTGCTTGCGATACATCCAAGGCACAGTAACAGTCTTGTACAAACAGTCCTTATATTGCTCAGTGACTGACAGTTGTTGCGGACCTTGAGGTCCTTCTGGGTCCTGGCCACCTCTCTAGGAATTCTGGCATTAGCTGTTAAGATAATTCCATCTGTCCTCTACTCAGTAAAGCCTCCATTTGACCATAACTGGTTGTGGACTCTCATTTCACTACTAGCAACTGGGATAACGGAGGAACCGGGCGTGTGGTGTTCTGGAACCCTAAAACCCCACTGGCGTCTCGAACACTAGGGGTTAACAACATCTTCCCCCCGGGGTTAATACCATCTGATCCCACCACCCACACCGCTATACCTGTGGACCTGCCATACACCCATGGGTCACCACACTAAGTTCTATCCTGGGTCAGGGGGCACCACTACATAGATCCATGTTAAGCCAAGCACATTGGAATGGACAATGAAGCAGTTGCAGCTTAGCCATAAATTCAGTCTGTTTGCACAACCAGGTAGGTTTTTTCCACGTTTCGCTAGGCTAATCCTGTGATAGCCTGGGGGAGTAGGGTATATGGGGTGTAGCTGTGCAGTGACTAAAGGGTGGTCTGGTTAACCTTTTCTATTCGTGATGCCAGGATGAGGGCCCCTCTGTAATGCTTGTCCTACCGCCACCCTTCCCAAGAGCGATAGGGAGGTTTAGAATAATTGAATGTCCACAACCGGAGAGTTTGCTGAAAACAGTTGGAACTTTTACTGAAGATTTTATGCAAGCTTCATAACCGGAACAGTCTTTATACATGCAAAGTCTCTTGGAGATTGACAGTGGTTGGGACCTTAAGCAATTTAGAGTCCTTAGACTGATATGCGCTGTTCCACTGGATTTAGGGGATTTAGTTGCAGTCTAGTAGTCACGCTAGCTTTAGCGGGGATTAGTTTAGAATTCACGGTTTAGTTTAGGCTGAGGCCGGTAGGTTTTCTGGCCTAGCGTGTCTTTGAAAGTTGAGCAGATCCGTCCTGCTAGTCCGGCGCCCACGAGAGCAGCAACCCGAAAGAGAGCGATAATTGGCTACAGCTCCCTTATATGGGCAGGGGCTGGACTAGAGCTAATTGGTCCAATACTTCTGTCAATCACCTTTACATAGAATTATGGGTAAACATATGACCCAAGGACCTCCAAAGATCCTCTAACATACCATAGAGGAATTAACATCGTCACATGACCGAAGGTCCTGCGACGTTAGCAAGGTAAGCACTATACATTATATTAAATATACACATTATTATTAAATATGTACATATAAACATCACATAATTAGAATAGAGGAGAGGCGACTAGGGGCTGTCCCACCTGGGGGACCCTATCTGAGCGTAGTTACTCTGACTTTGGGGGCCACCATACAAGATACGTTATGCAATACGGTATCGGGACACCATGATCCTATTTACATACTTTTGGAAAGCCCCTTTAAAGGTAACATGTTATAAATACACACCATTCCGCCCTATAAGTGGTGAGATAATTGTGGACAGTGAGCAGTGGGTATTGTCCTCTCTACACATTACAGGAAGATTTTGTCTTTAATTTTCTTTCTGCCGTTATGAGCTCTTGATGACAGCACTGAAGATCGGGGTCACGGGGTGAGGACAGGAAGACGCGGCGCTATAATTTACTATAAAACGTATCATTAATGTGTTTTACTTTTCTCTTCATTGTTACTTCCAGACACAATGACAAGATCTGGGAGGAGAGGACACGTCGACGGCGCCAATTATTCCACACAAAAAGTTTTCTAAGATGACTGTCTATGTTCAGGCCAGAGACTGAACAAATGATTGCTGTAACTGAATAGATGAAGAGAGCGTTTACATTGTGTACAGAGAGAGAAAAGGTGAAGGAGAGAACCCAAAATCAGGTGACGACAGTAAAGGCATCACAAATCCAAATCTCTGTTATTTTATGTTCTCCATTCACATCCAAAGCTGCTTTCAACCCTGATGGACAACACACAGTTGTGTAGCTATATAGGTTGTGCCTCCTCCTTGCTGGCCGTAACTGCATCGCCGGGTCACACAGACCCATATTTGCAGCTCTGGAGGCATGCATACAAGGAGGAGAAGTGGTGGAGGGTGAGGGCCCGGGCTTGCATTACGCAGTCTGGTTCGGATCACTGGCATGGAGGTATGAGGGACACTGTGTGGTGGGATGGGGGATATGCTGAGAAGAGGATAACTAACTGGAGCAGTGTTTCCCAACCAGGATGTCTACAGTTTACAGCCTTTGACTGCTTGGGCATGCTGGGAGTTGGAGTTTTGCAGCAGCTGGAGGCACTCTTGTTGGGAAACACTGGTATGGAGACTGGTAAGGGACACTGTGTGGAAGGATGGGGGACATGCTGATTATGGGGCTGTTGTGGATAGGGACATGCTGACTGGGGCAGCTGTGGATGGATAGGGGACATGCTTATAGGGGGCTGGCGTAGATGGATAAAGGACATTCTCATTGGGGGGATAGTTTTGATGAATGGGAATGTGGTGACTGGGTGAGGCAATGATGTACGGGGTCTGGTGGTATTAACCCTTGATTTATCGTGACGCCAGGGTGAAGTTGTTTTGTATTGAAGGCCCTGCCGACAACCTGCTCAAAAACGGCAGGAGATAAATAACGGAATGTCCACAGAAGGAATTATGAGATAACTGGAACTTTTGCTTAACTTCTTGTGCAACAGTCTTTTCAGTTAAACAGTTTCTCTTGAGGTAACCGGGATGCAGGATACCTCCCAGGCTTTGCTGGGAACTAGTAGTCTTGAGCAGGCCACTGTGCTACTAATTATAGGCTTTGAGTTGAATGGTAGTCACTAGGAATTCGTAGATAGAGCTTGGTAACTCACGGTTTTGTAGTGGCTGCAGGTTCCTTAGGCTTTGGCCTAGGTAAGATGAATTGATATATCCTGTTTGTGCTTGGCTTAAATCCAGGAGATAAAAGCAGGAACCAAGAGATTGAATTTAAAGACTACAGCCCCTTATATACTAAGGAGGCTGGACTACAGCCTATTGGTGGAAAAGCCTGTAGGTCCTGAACCCAGAGAACTCTGGGTACATCACATGGCACTATCACATGACCCAGGAAGGTCCTGTACATTTTGTACATTTGTACAACCTTTATACATAATTAACAATATGCCTAATACACTTATATGAGATGAGCAAAGAGTAAGCCCTGCAGGAGAGCCCTGTGGAATGGAGGAACTCTAACTGAGGGGACTTAGGACAGGGTCAGGACAAGGTCCTGTACCGAGATTCCACAGGAACATGCCAAATTTTGTCCTATGGCCCATGAGACTTTAGTTAGGCCCCTGATTCAGATGGTATAGTATGTGAAAGGATTATAATAATTATTGTCTTTACATGTAGGATAAAGATTTGCTGACAAAGTCAGGAGCCAATGATGTCTGGGCTTCAGAATGCAGAGGGAAGTCATGGTGGTCTGGACCAGATAAAGAAGAAAAAAAAAAGACTACAGTGAAGACGTCACCTGTGAGTCACATATCATTGTGTATTCTCCTGTCCCATCAGTGCTGTAGTCACTGATATCTTTGTGCAACCAAGGCCGGGGTGCGTGGGTCATCCTGGGTTAGGGGAGGGGGTCATCGGGGGTATGGGGGCCCAGGGCAATGTTTTGCTACAGGACCCTGTGGTTTCCAGCTACGCCCCTGACAACACAGTGGTTTAGCTCTGTCCCTGTAAGACAAACGACCTAATTGCTCAGCTCTAAGCTCCCACAATGCACTGCTTTCAGCTAGCAACAGGATTATGAATCTAGCTTTAGACCTGAATGGAAAAAAGTATCATGTACAGTGGTCCCTCAGGTTACAAAATGTATTGGTCCCAGGATGACCATTGTATGTTGAGACAATAAAAAAATAAAAAAAAGGAAAAAAAGATTAAAGAAAAATGACAAAATCTTATTGTTCATGGCTTGCAAGAGAAGTTCTGCATTAGATCCAGGAGTTGACTAAGAAAGAGGCCTTAGTCCGGGAGTAGAAGAAAGGTTGGATCTTTTAACTATTCAGCTATGTGCAGTTTCTGGTATTGTATGTTAATTATGGTTGCAGGTTACAAAAGTCCAGAAAAGACCATTGTGTATTAAAAATATTGCAACCTTAGATCATTGTAATTCACAGGACAATGTAAGTAATGGAAAAAATGCCTTAACCTCTGTTTAAAAGTTTATATGAGGCTTTGTTATTTGGACAGTGGTTTGTTCAGGAGTAGTGTACCAATGCATTGTTGCAAAGCAAATCGATCCAAGTAAATCCAACAGTTATATAAGTGTAATATATGATATCGGTGGGATATTATTATTGTATAATATGATGATGGTCACCCGGATCATCAAGGCGGGGATTTCATGGTAACAGCCCGGCATGGGGTTTGGTACAGTAAATAATAGCAATAGACGTGGGTTAAGTTGCAAAATCACTGCAAAGCTACAATGGTACTGCAATAGGACAGCAGCACCTTTGCAGTACTGGCATGTCTCTTCCCTCTCTCTCACCTCCCAGCCCCTAAACTGATGAACAGGGCGTGGCACTTGAGCAGATCGGCTCCACCTCCTTGACACTTGGCTGGGAAATAATAAGGCGACCACCTTCAGCTTAAGTTAAGCTTTAGCAGCAGATAGACTTGACAGATTTCCTTTACGTTTTAGGGAGGGTGTAATCATGGCTGTTGCTACCATCAAGCACCCGTGGGCCTTTGCCTAGGCCAGCAGTGTTGTGAGTAGAAAATGCTAAATTCCTTTTATGTTGGTGCTGGTGCCATGCTGTGACCTGGAGAAGAAGAAAAAATTCTTCTCTTGTTGAATCTACAGCAGTCAGAACTGCTGTGACATTTTCTCCTATTACTCCTTGTGAAAATGAAAAGTTTGGGGTAACCCCAGCATTTTAGTGTTCAAAATAAAAATTTTCATTTTCATGTCCCACTTTAACGAAAGTTCGTCAATCACCAGAGGGTTTTAAGGCTCACTGTACCCCTTTGTTACGTTCCTTGAGGGGTGTAGTTTCCAAAATAGTAGGCCATGTGTTTTTTTTTTTTTTGCTGTTCTGGCATCCTAAATGCGACATGCCCCCCAAAAACCATTTCAGCAAATTTTGTTTTAAAAAAGCCAAATGTTACTCCTCCTCTTCTGATCATTGTAGTTCGCCAGCAGAGCATTTTATGTCTTAACATGGGGTATTTCCATACTCAGAAGAGATGGGGTTACAAATTTTGGGGGGCATTTTCTCCCATTACCCTTTGTATAAATGGTACATTTAAGAAAAAAAACTGCACTTTAGTGAAAAAAAAAGTTTTTTCATTTACACATCCGACTTTAACGAAAAGTCGTCAAACATCTAAAGGGTTAACAAACTTTCTGAATGTCATTTTGAATACTTTGAGGGGTGCAGTTTTTATAATGGGGTCATTTATGGGGTATTTCTAATATAAAGACCCTTCAAATCCACTTCAAAACTGAATTGGTCCCTGAAAAATTCTGATTTTGAAAATTTTGTGAAAAATTTGAAAATTGCTGCTGAACTTTGAAACCCTCTGACTTCTTCCAAAAGTAAAAACATGTCAATTTTATGATGCAAACATAAGGTAGACATATTGTATTTGTGAATCAAAATATAATTTATTTGGAATGTCTATTTTCCTTACAAGTAGAGAGCTTCAAAGTTGGAAAAATGCAAGATTTTCATTTTCATCAAATTTTGGAATTTTTCACCAAGTAATGATGCAAGTATCGACAAAAAATTTACCACTAACATAAAGTAGAATATGTCACGAAAAAACTATCTCGGAATCAGAATGAAAAGTAAAAGCATCCCAGAGTTATTAATGCTTAAAGTGACCGCGGTCAGAATTGCAAAAAAATACTCCCATCCTTAGGGTTATAATGGGCTCCGTCCCCAAGGGGTTAATAGAAGTAATTTACAAATCCGTTTAACTTTCTGCCACCAGTTGATTTAAAAAAAAAAAAAAAGAAAAAAAAAAAAAAAAAGATTTCCACCGGAGTACCCCTTTAACTAAAAAAGAAAAAAAAAGAATTCCCAAGTAACCATTGTAGGAAAATCCACAAAAGAAAGACAATGTAGAATATGTACATAACATCATTGCAGTATTTGCAGCTTACTGGACCATCTGAATGAATAGGGGTGGAAATCAACAGAAAGAGGCATATAATTTAAAGGCCCGATAACATGGTGTCCATCAGCTGTAATCTGCATAGTGTTCAATTTTTCTGCTGCGCCACCACAGGGGAAATTAAGCATTACACAGTATCAATTGCAGTTAATAGACTATTTACAAAATGCACAGATAAGCCAGGTCCTCTAGAGAGGGATACACTCTATGGGGGAGATTTCTCAAAACCTGTGCAGAGGAAGAGTGGTGCAGTTGCCCATAGCAACCAATCAGATTGCTTCTTTCATTTTCCACAGGCCTCTAAAGAGGCCTGTGGAAAATGAAAGAGGCAATCTGATTGGTTGCTATGGGCAACTGCACCACTCTTCCTCTGCACAGGTTTTGATAAATCTCCCCCTATGTAACTGATTTCTGTTGAATAGATTTTATTGATCCGCCTTCATGTGGCCTCTCTGCTCCTTCCATTTTGTATTCCGTCCAATAATCCAGAATTCTTGATAATATGGCTTTAAAGGCAAAAGTCATTTTACTGTACTGGCACTCACCATACATCTTTATATGACAGTGCACTTAGTGAGGCTGCTGGTGGTGGGGGAGGGTGGGTCATGTTCTTCCTCACTTGCGGTCTCCTCATTTTTTCCGCCCGGATCTGTCACATTCTTAGTTTATTGTGTGATATTATCAATAGGAGCCTCTGTGCATTAGTTTCCTTCCAGTAACCGTTGGCATACAGCCGCCTCTGTTACCATAATTCTGACTCAGTTGGTATCTCTGAGCTTCGGGGACTATCATGATGTTGTTGTATAGATGGCGGCCGAGTGCAGGGACAAAGTGGCCAAGTATTGTCAAATGCCAAAGAAACACTTAGAGGGTGCCAGGAGTTCAGCAATTAGATGTTACAGGAGCGTCAGGCCAACATGAAGGTGGCGGCTGAGGGGGGATTCCTGCGCAGACACCTCTGCAGATGCCTTGCGTACAGCTCAGGATTAACCCTTGCAGATAAGGACAAGACTTGGAATTTTTTTCTGTAACTTTGTCATTGTTCTCCCTTTATGATGGCAAAATATCCAGAGGTTGTAATGCATTACTCATATAGGTTATATAGGGAAGATGTACAGTTGGAGTAGACTTTGTGGAACATAGTGAGTACAACAATTCTGAGAGGTCAAATGGTGAAAACAATGGCCGTGATTGACTGCTGCCAATGCTTCAAAATTCAGGCAAACTTTGTACCACAAATAACGTCTTATATAACTTGCACCACGTATAGACACTCTTACGACACTTTTTCACCAGGTCTGGCAAAAGGGGTGTGACTTCTGTAAGGGCTTAGGCACACTTAGGAAATACAACTTGGAATTATTAAGAGCGGAATACCGATTGCAGAAGCCTCTGAAGGAATCTGCACTTAAAGGGGTACTCCGAGGAACTAAACCCATAGCCCATCCTTTCCCTCTCACCAACCTATGTATTTTTTGAAATATCATTCATTACCTATATAGAGCAGTTTCCCTCTTTCAGCTGTCATTTACATGCAGGGAGTGAGAGAAAGACATCATACTCAGATCCTCCTTGACCTTGTGCAAACCCCTCAGTGGGACCTAGCCCCACCCCCCCTTCCTGGAAGACAAACACCACATGATTTCTGGCTTCACAGCCACACCTCCCCTCCCTGTGTGAGGATCCTGCCAAGAAAAATAGCCCAGTCTCCTGCTCTATTATCACTGACTGCTCCCATTCAGAGAATATCATGATTTATTGCTGGAGTGAAGACTAGTTTGAAAGAAAAGATTTGTACAGTGTGTTTACAACAACACAGCATGCACACAAATAACAAAAGCAATTGGCTGGCAGCCATTACACAGAGCTGCACTGACTGCTGGGAGTTGTAGTCTGGGCTGCAAGTAAGAAAAACAGGAGACCACAGGGGCCACAGGAGATGGCAAAATAACAAGGATAACTACAGGGGACACAGAACAGGTATTGTGGTGATTTTGGGGCATTTTAATTTTTCTTAACTTCCCCAAAGCACCCCTTTAACATTCGTGTGACACTATGCACCATCTCATTGGCTTAGTGCTATTCCAGGAAGATTCCACCAAAAGAATGAATATGTTAAAGGGGTACTCCGGCCCTAAGACATCTTATCCCCTCTGAGTCCTCCACGTCCGCCTCCGAGTCCGCCGGGTCGCGTCTATGGGGCCGGAGTATCGTGACGTCACGACTCCACCCCGGTGTGACGTCACGCCCGCCTCCGCAATGCAAGTCTATGGGAAGGGGCGTGTGATGTCACGCCCCACACCCGAATGCAAGTCTACATCCCCTCCAATAGACTTGCATTGCGGGGGCAGTGTGACGTCCCATGGGGCTTAGTCGTGACGTCACGATACTCCTGCCTTGTAGTCGTGACCCGGCAGACTCTGAGGCTGCAGTGCTACGTGCAGCTCCCACAGGTGGGTGCTGCATGAGAGATTGCGGGGGTCCGCGATCAGATATCTTAGATGTCTTAGGGCCTGAGTACCCCTTTAATTCTTTCATCAGAATTCAGATCTGCCTCAGAAGTTCCACAGAGGAAGTGTGCACAGAGCAGCAGAATCTCATAGAAAACAGAGGGAGGCTGCTGCAAGTAGAATTCTGTAGGGTTCATGGGCCCTTAAAGGGTAGCTCCCACCATCCTATTTTTTTTTTCTGTCCCTGCCTATTGCCAATCTATCCCTAACCCCCTCCCTTCTTTTAATTTTTCTTTTTACTATATTAAAAATAACTTTTTGTCTGCCTGGTAGTGTGCTCACTACCAGGCAGACTTCCCCAGCAGGCACCACGTCACTGATGCCTGCTGGGGACAACACTTCCGCCCTTAGTTTATCTACACAGGGTGCTTCCAGCTGTTTCACCACTACAACTCCCAGCTTGCCCTGACATCTATAGGCTGTCAGGGCATGCTGGGAGTTGTAGTAGTGAAACAGCTGGAGGCACCCTGTGGAGATAAACTATAAGTTAGTGCCATGCGGCTCTACGGCGCTAGCCCGTTCCCTCCGTCAAAGCCCCCCCCCCATACCCCGTTCCCTCCATCAACCAAGCCCCCTCCACCACAAGTCCTACTCTGATTGGGCGTTTGTGCAAAAATGATGCAATTTTTGGCAGTTTGCGCTAGGTGCAGAAAAGACAAATACTCCCCTTAGGCCAGGGGTGTCAAACTCAAATTCATCAGGGGCCGCATCAGCAGTTTGGTCACCCTCAAAGGGCCGGTTGTATCTGTAGGACCCCTCCCCCCCCCCCCACATACTGTATATGCCGGCGTATAAGACGACTGGGTGTATAAGACAACCCCCAACTTTTACAGTTAAAATGTAGAGTTTGGGATATACTCACCATATAAGACTACCCCTCCTACCTCAATGTACAGTACCTTGTAGTACCCCCCACATTAGGTAGGCAGTATAGTTCCCCCCACATTAGGTAGGCAGCATGTTCCCCCACATTAGTTGGCAGCATGTTCCCCCACATTAGGTTGGCAGTATAGTTCCCCCCACATTAGGTAGGCAGTATAGTTCCCCCCACATTAGGTAGGCAGTATAGTTCCCCCCACATTAGGTAGGCAGCATGTTCCCCCACATTAGGTAGGCAGTATAGTTCCCCCCACATTAGGTTGGCAGTATAGTTCCCCCCACATTAGGTAGGCAACATGTTCCCCCACATTAGTTGCCAGCATGTTCCCCCACATTAGTTGGCAGTATAGTTCCCCCCACATTAGGTAGGCAGTATAGTTCCCCCCACATTAGGTTGGCAGTATAGTTCCCCCCACATTAGGTAGGCAGTATAGTTTCCCCCACATTAGGTAGGCAACATGTTCCCCCACATTAGTTGCCAGCATGTTCCCCCACATTAGTTGGCAGTATAGTTCCCCCCACATTAGGTTGGCAGCATGTTCCCCCACATTAGGTTGGCAGTATAGTTCCCCCCACATTAGGAAGGCAGCATGTTCCCCCACATTAGTTGCCAGCATGTTCCCCCACATTAGTTGGCAGCATGTTAACCCACATTAGTTGGCAGTATAGTTCCCCCCATATTAGGTTGGCAGCACCCCCCCCTCCCTCCCCACAGACATACAGCCTTCAGCCATATACAGTGTATGGCTGGAGGCTGTATGTCTGTGTGCTGCCCCCACTGTGATCCGGTCACCGCTCCTCCGGCCCGGGGTCACATCTACTGCTATGGCCTATGGACCATAGCAGTAGGTGCCAGGACCGGTCGAGCGGTGACTGGAACGCTGAAGAAGATAACGCGCTGCCGGTCACTTACCAGGGCCTGCGTGCGTCCTCCTGCGATGTTCCTGCCGTCCTCCTGTTCCTCCCACGTCTCTATGGTTGTACGCACGGGATGTCACTGACGTACAACCATAGAGGCGGAGCACCAGGAGGACCGAAGGGGGATCACGGCGCATGCGCTGAAGAGGCGGCTTTCTTTAAAAAAAAAAAAAAAAAAACGAGATTAAAGGTGAAGGCTGGTGGCGGGCCACATGACGAGGTCTGGCGGGCCGGATTCGGCCCGCGGGCCGGGTGTTTGACACCCCTGCCTTAGGCTAAGTTTCAACTTGATTCTCTTCTATTGACTTCTATGGATTTTGTCCTAAAAAATGCCATAGTCCATCATGCTGCAATTTTTGAAAGCTGCCACTGAGCCCAAAAACAGCTGTAAAACACCAAAAAGATGAGTGAAAAAAATGCCAATGAAAAAATTGCAAGTGGGTTTGGTGTGTTTCATAAATGCCTATTGACTTTCAGCTAAAATCTGGCAGCAGTTTTTTCACACAAAAAAACCTCAGTGTTGCAAAAAAGAAAGATCAAGTGGAAACCTAGCCCAAGTTTTATTCCCCCATGGCATATTCACATTTAAGTAGATTTGTTATATTTCCGTTCTTAATTGAAAGAACATTGCTAATACATTTAAATGGTTTTATTTACATTCATGTTTTTTATACAAAATTTTTATGTGAATGGCATGGCACATTTTTTTTTAGTATCAACAGATCCACATTGGCAGTGGCGTTGCGACCGGGGTGCGGGGGATGCGGCCCGCACCGGGTGACACCATCCTGATGGGGTGACACCAGGTACGCCGCCGGTCCTCAGTTGCGCTGCCTGTCTCCGTACTAGCAGTACCCCCCCCTCGGCCCCCACTTGCGCTGTCTCTGTAATAGCATCACCTGCACCCCCCCCCCCGGTCCTCCTCACTTGTTGCGCCTCCGCACTAGCACCCCCACCCTCCCCCCATCACCTGCACAGTGAACCGGCCTGCGCCCCCACGTCTTCTGTTGCGCCGGTCTGACGTCCCTCCGCAGGGCTGGCGCAGGAGGACGTGACGTCACTCGCTGAGCGCCCGGAGAGTAGGAGCGCTGCGCTGGATGGGTGAGTGAGTGTGTGTCTGTCTCACTCTCTCTGTTTGTGTGTCTCTGTCTGTGTCTATGTGTGTGTGTGTGTCTGTGAGTGTGTGTCTCTCTGTGTGTGTTTGTGTGTGTGTCTGTCGCTATCTCTGTCTGTGTGTGGCTCTGTGTGTGTGTGTCTCTCTGTGAGTGTGTGTCTCTCTGACTGTGTGTGTGTGTGTGTGTGTCTCTCTCTCTCTCTTTATCTGTGTGTGTCTCTGTGTGTGTGTGTGGGTTTTTTTTGTGTGGGGGGAGGGGGGGTTTGTTTGAACCAGCGATCTAATGTGGGGAGACTTTGACCTATTGTGGGGAACAGGCAAGGGAACCTGCGGCCTAATGGAGGAGAAACTACTACGAAATGTGGTGAATCTATGCTTCCTAATGTTGGAAAACTGCTACCTAATGTGCGAAGGCTGCTACATAATGTGGGAAAACTGCTACCTAATGTGGGGAATCTGCTACCTAATGTGGGGAATCTGTGCTACCTAATGTGGGGAATCTGTGCTACCTAATGTGGGGAAATTACTACCTAATGTGGGGTAACTGGTACCAAATGTGGGGAATCTATGCTACCTAATGTGGGGAAACTGCTACCTACCTAATGTGGGGGAACTGCTACCTACCTTAAGTGTGGGAACTGCGGCCTACCTAATGCCCCCCCCCCCTGGCAGTAGCACCCTCATCATCCACCAGCAAACCCCCCCAGCAGAAGCACCTCCAACAGCAGATCATGATGGGGGTGCTCCTGCCAGGAGGACGATCCTGCCGATGGATGATGGGGGTGATACTGCCAGGGGGGATGGCCAGTAGCACCCTCATCATCCTCCAGCAACACCTCCCCAGTACTAGCACCCCCATCATCCACTAGCAACACCGCCAGATTTATATTCAGAGGGTACAGTATGTGGCAGATTTATATTCGGAGGGTACAGTGTGTGGCGGTATATTCAGAGGGTACAGTATGTGGCAGATTTATATTCAGAGGGTACAGTATGTGGCAGATTTATATTCAGAGGGTACAGTATGTGGCAGATTTATATTCAGAGGGTACAGTATGTGGCAGATTTATATTCAGAGGGTACAGTATGTGGCAGATTTATATTCAGAGGGTACAGTATGTGGCAGATTTATATTCAGAGGGTACCGTATGTGGCAGATTTATATTCAGAGGGTACAGTGTGTGGCAGATTTATATTCAGAGGGTACAGTGTGTGGCAGATTTATATTCAGAGGGTACAGTGTGTGGCAGATTTATATTCAGAGGGTACAGTATGTGGCAGATTTATATTCAGAGGGTACAGTGTGTGGCAGATTTATATTCAGAGGGTACAGTGTGTGGCAGTATATTCAGAGGGTACCGTATGTGGCTGATTTATATTCAGAGTGTACAGTATGTGTTGGTATATTCAGAGTGTACAGTATGTGTTGGTATTATATTCAGAATATACAGATGTGTGGTAGTATTATATTCAGTGGGTATGGTGTATGGAAGGTTTATAATCAAAGAGTATAGTGTATAGTAGTATTATATTTAGAGGATACAGTGTCTGGCAGGTTTATAATACTTGTTTTCATATAGAGGATGAGAATGCGCTGATATAGTGAGGAGACGTCTGGGCGTCACATTCTTCAGAGAGAAGTTTTAGCTGGACCAGGCGGTATGTACCATCTGAATTAGATAAGTGAAGACTATAGAGAAGACGTCACCTGTATTCACTTATATCATTGTGTATTCTCCTCACTATAGAGAAGACGTCACCTGTAGTCACTGATATCATTGTGTATTCTCCTCACTATAGAGAAGACGTCACCTGTAGTCCCTGATATCATTGTGTATTCTCCTCACTATAGAGAAGACGTCACCTGTAGTCACTAATATCATTGTGTATTCTCCTCACTATAGAGAAGACGTCACCTGTAGTCACTGATATCATTGTGTATTCTCCTCACTATAGAGAAGACGTCACCTGTAGTCACTGATATCATTGTGTATTCTCCTCACTATAGAGAAGACATCACCTGTAGTCACTGATATCATTGTGTATTCTCCGCACTATAGAGAAGACGTAACCTGTAGTCACTGATATCATTGTGTATTCTCCTCACTATAGAGAAGACGTCACCTGTAGTCACTGATATCATTGTGTATTCTCCTCACTATAGAGAAGACGTCACCTGTAGTCACTGATATCATTGTGTATTCTCCTCACTATAGAGAAGACGTCACCTGTAGTCACTGATATCATTGTGTATTCTCCTCACTATAGAGAAGACGTCACCTGTAGTCACTGATATCATTGTGTATTCTCCTCACTATAGAGAAGACGTCACCTGTAGTCACTGATATCATTGTGTATTCTCCTCACTATAGAGAAGACGTCACCTGTAGTCACTGATATCATTGTGTATTTTCCTCACTATAGAGAAGTCACCTGTAGTCACTGATATCGTTGTGTATTGTCCTCACTATAGAGAAGACGTCACCTGTAATCACTGATATCATTGTGTATTCTCCTCACTATAGAGAAGACGTCACCTGTAGTCACTGATATTATTGTGTATTCTCCTCACTATAGAGAAGACGTCACCTGTAGTCACTGATATCATTGTGTATTCTCCTCACTATAGAGAAGACGTCACCTGTAGTCACTGATATCATTGTGTATTCTCCTCACTATAGAGAAGACGTCACCTGTAGTCACTGATATCATTGTGTATTCTCCTCACTATAGAGAAGACATCACCTGTAATCACTGATATCATTGTATATTCTCCTCACTATAGAGAAGACGTCACCTGTAGTCACTGATATCATTGTGTATTCTCCTCACTGTAGAGAAGACGTCACCTGTAATCACTGATATCATTGTGTATTCTCCTCACTATAGAGAAGACGTCACCTGTAATCACTGATATCATTATATATTCTCCTCACTATAGAGAAGACGTCACCTGTAGTCACTGATATCATTGTGTATTCTCCTCACTATAGAGAAGACGTCACCTGTAGTCACTGATATCATTGTGTATTCTCCTCACTATAGAGAAGACGTCACCTGTAGTCACTGATATCATTGTATATTCTCCTCACTATGTCCTATCAGAGCTGTAGTCGCTTGTCAGTTCTACAGTTATGATAAGTGAAACTACAACTCCCAGCATAACCTCACCACTACATAAAGGGGTACTCTACTGGGAATTTTTTTTTAATCAACTGGTGCTACAAAGTTAAGCAGATTTATAAATTACTTCTACTTAAAAATCTTAATCCTTCCAGTACTTATTAGCTGTTGTATAAGTGATTCACAGGAAGTTCTTTTCTTTTTTAATTTATTTTCTGTCTGACCACAGTGCTCTGTGCTGACACCTCTGTCCATGTCAAGAACTGTCCATAGTAGGAGCAAATCCCCATTGCAAACCTCTCCTGCTCTGGACAGTTCCTAACATGGACAGACAGAGCACTGTGGACAGACTGGAAAGAACTACACAACTTCCTGTGGAGAATACAACAGCTTATAAGTACTGTAAGGATTAAGATTTTAAATAGAAGTAATTTAAAAATCTGTTTAACTTTCTGGTACCAGTTGATATAAAAGAAAATGTTTTCCAGTGGAGTACCCCTTTAAATAATTCTGGGAGCTGTATATTTAAATGGTGAAAACTTCTTTAACACTTTCCCATTCTGTGGCAACTGGTATATCTGACTATTATACTGGAATTTCTCACAATGCGCTACAACAGTGGTGTCTGTAGCAACAGGCTAAAAACTTACTGAGAGGGGGAAGGTATGGGGTGACACAATTTTCTACCGCACCGGGTGACACCAACCCTAGCAACGCCACTGCACATTGGTATTGTTTTTAGCTCACAGAAGTCAATAGGTTGTATTTAAAACCATACTATTCATTTTGTATACTTTACATGTACGTGTTTCTTCACTTTTTTCAATTAGAATTTCTATATATATATATATATATATATATATATATATATATATATATATATATATACACACACACACACAGTGGTCCCTCAACATATGATGGTAATTAGTTCCAAATTAACGATTGTTAGTTGAAACCATCGTATGTTGAGGGATCCGTGCAATGTAAAGTATAGGAAGTTATACTCACCTGTCCCCGCCGCTCTGGACCGTCACCGCTGCCCTAGATGTCACCGTACATCGCTGTCACTGCGTCCCCGGGGTGTCCCCGCCGCTCCGGACCGTCTCTGCTGCCTGGGATCGTCGCTCTTCATCGCCGTCATCACGTCGCTGCGCACGCCGCTCCTATTGGATGACGGGACGGCGTGTGCAGCGACGTGATGACAATGAAGGAGAGTGGCAGCTATGCAGCGGAGACCGAAGAGGACGGTCCAGAACGTCGGGGACAGGTGAGTGACCATCACTGGACCACATGGGGCACCTTAAACGGCTATCCGGCGGCAGCTGAAACAGTCTGCGCTGCCGGATAGCCGTTTATGCGATGGCCCGACATACAAAATCATCGTCTGTTGATGCTGCCTTCAACACGCGATGGCCTCTGAGAGGCCATCGTATGTTGAAATTGTCAAATGTCGTGGCCATCGCAGTTCGGGGGATCACTGTATGTATGTATATACATACACACACACATATATATTGTTAGGATACGGCAGGCTGGATGTGGATCCTCTGTGTCAGCGAGGGATTGGCGTGGACCGTGTCGGTGGACGGGTTCTAGGTTGCTACTGGTATTCACCAGAGCCCGCCGCAAAGCGGGATGGTCTTGCTGCGGCGGTAGCAACCAGGTCATATCCACCGGCAAGGGCTCAACCTCGCTGACTGCTGAGAAGGCGTGGGACAGAAGGACTAGACAGAGGCGAGGTCAGACGTAGCAGAAGGTCGGGGCAGGCAGCAAGGTTCGTAGTCAATGGTGATAGCAGAAGGTCTGGAAACACAGTAATGGCAAACACAGAAAACGCTTTCTCTAGGCACACAACATCCGGCAAAGCAGGGAAGGGGAAGTGAGGTTATATGGACGTGGAGCAGGTGGAAGCTAATTAGACTGATTGGGCCAGGCACCGATCATTGGTGCACTGGCCCTTTAAATCTTAGAGAGCTGGCGCGTGCGCGCCCTAAGGAGCGGAGCCGCGCGTGCCAGGACGTGACAGCCGGGGACCGGGACAGGTGAGTAACTTGGGATGCAATTCGCGAGCGGGCGCGTCCCGCTTTGCGAATCGCATCCCCGCCGGCAGCGTCAGTGCAGCGCTCCCGGTCAGCGGGTCTGACCGGGGCGCTGCAGAGAGGGGAACGCCGCGAGCGCTCCGGGGAGGAGCAGGGATCCGGAGCGCTCGGCGTAACAGTACCCCCGCCCCTTAGGTCTCCCCCTCTTTTTGTCCGCTTGTCACTTCACATGGGACAAGGCCATTGGGAGCGATTCTAGAGTTTCTTTCTAGAAGACAGAGAAGTCCTGGGTAAACTCATCAATGGCAGGCAGTCCAGAAGAAGTGGGAATGGGGAGGGGGGGCAGAGGGAGAAGCTTGCCACAGGACAGAGTGTTACCAGGAAGGGGGCTATGAGGAGGCAAAATCTCTGCTCGTTTTTTGCAAAAAACCTCGGCATAGTCCTGATAGGCCTTGGGGAGACCTGGTATAGGAGGAGACACTGAGGTTTGACTGACGGGACTGGGAGCAGACGTGAGGCATTTTTTGTGGCAAGAAGCACCCCAGCTCTTGATCTCCCCGGTGGTCCAGTCAAGGGTAGGAGAATGGCATTGGAGCCATGGCAGACCGAGGAGGACTTCAGAGGTGTAGTTGGGCAGAACAAAAAATTAAATTTTTTCGTGATGCAGTCCAATGCTCATGAGCAGGGGTTCTGTGCGGTAACGCACAGTGCAGTCCAATTTTACTCCGTTGACCGAGGAAATGTAGAGCGGCTTGACGAGACGGGTCACAGGGATGTTGAACTTATTAACAAAAGAGGCCAAAATAAAATTTCTCGCAGAACCAGAGTCCAAGAAGGCCATAGCTGAGAAGGAGGAGTTGGCAGAAGGAGAAATCCGCACGGGCACAGTGAGTTGTGAAGAAGCAGACTTCAGACCAAGAGACGCCACTCCCACGTGAGCTGGGTGCATGCGTGCGTTTCCCAGACGTGGAGGACGAATAGGGCAATCCACTAGGAAATGTTCGGTACTAGCGCAGTACAGACATAAATTTTTATCTCTGCGGCGAGTCCTCTCTTCATGGGTCAGGCGAGACCGATCCACTTGCATAGCCTCCTTGGCAGGAGGCACGGGGGTAGATTGCAAAGGATATTGGGAGAGAGGTGCCCAAAGATCAAGGTCTTTTTCCTGGCGGAGCTCCTGGTGTCTTTCAGAAAAACGCATGTCAATGCGGGTGGCCAAATGGATAAGTTCATGCAGGTTGGCAGGAATTTCTCGTGCGGCCAGCACATCCTTGATGTTACTGGATAGGCCTTTTTTAAAGGTCGCGCAGAGGGCCTCGTTGTTCCAAGATAATTCAGAGGCGAGGGTACGAAATTGGATGGCGTATTCGCCCACAGAAGAATTTCCTTGGACCCGGTTCAGCAAGGCTGTTTCGGCAGAAGAGTCTCGGGCTGGTTCCTCGAAGACACTACGAACCTCAGCGAAGAAGGACTGAACAGTGGCAGTGACAGGATCATTGCGGTCCCAGAGCAGTGTGGCCCATGACAAGGCCTTCCCAGACAGGAGACTAACCACGAAAGCCACCTTTGACTGTTCTGTGGGAAATTGGTCCGACAACATCTCCAAATGTAGGGAACATTGAGACAGGAAACCACGGCAGAGTTTAGAGTCCCCATCATATTTGTCCGGCAGGGACAAACGGAGTTTAGGAGCGGCCACTCGCTGCGGTGGAGATGGTTGCTGCTGTAGCTGTGGCAGAAGTTGCTGTAGCATGGCGGTCAACTGCGACAGCTGCTGTCCTTGTTGGGCGAACTGTTGTCCAAGTTGCTCTATCTGTTGAGACTGCTGGGCGACCACCGTGGTAAGGTCACCGACAACTGGCAGCGGGACCTAAGCGGGATCCATGGCCGGATCTACTGTTAGGATACGGCAGGCTGGATGTGGATCCTCTGTGTCAGCGAGGGATTGGCGTGGACCATGTCGGTGGATCGGTTCTTGGTTGCTACTGGTATTCACCAAAGCCCGCCGCAAAGCGGGATGGTCTTGCTGCGGCGGTAGCAACCAGGTCGTATCCACCGGCAACGGCTCAACCTCGCTGACTGCTGAGAAGGCGTGGGACAGAAGGACTAGACAGAGGCGAGGTCAGGCGTAGCAGAAGGTCGGGGCAGGCGGCAAGATTCGTAATCAATGGTGATAGCAGAAGGTCTGGAAACACAGTAATGGCAAACACAGAAAACGCTTTCTCTAGGCACAAGGGCAACAAGATCCGGCAAAGCAGGGAAGGGGAAGTGAGGTTATATGGACGTGGAGCAGGTGGAAGCTAATTAGACTGATTGGGCCAGGCACCAATCATTGGTGCACTGGCCCTTTAAATCTTAGAGTGCTGGCGCGCGCGCGCCCTAAGGAGCGGAGCTGCGCGCGCCAGGACGTGACAGCCGGGGACTGGGACAGGTGAGTAACTTGGGATGCGATTCGCGAGCGGGCGCGTCCCACTATGCGAATCGCATCCCCGACGGCAGTGTCAGTGCAGTGCTCCTGGTCAGCGGGTCTGACTGGGGCGCTGCAGAGAGGGGAACGCCGCGAGCGCTCCGGGGAGGAGCAGGGACCCGGAGCGCTCGGCGTAACATATACATATATACATATATATATATATATATATATATATATATATATATATATATATATCGCACAGTACACTACAGTTTAAAGGACAACTGCAGCGCAAAATACACTTATCCCCCATCTACAAGATAGGAGATAAGTGTTTGATCGCGGGGGGTCCGACCGCTGGGACCCCCCTC